>NW_019272030.1:2318199-2353842 GCF_002738345.1 Cucurbita maxima | reverse complement strand
TTTTTTTTTTTTTTTTTTTTTTTTTTTTTTTTTCCCATATGGCAACTGCATCTTTATGGTCATCTTGATATCTTACTTTGGACGTCTGAGATCTTTACTTGCAAATTAGTTAGAAAAATGTTGCATCATTGTTATTTCTTTAACACTTGAAATTTAGACTGCTAATTGCAATTGGTTGAGATGGAACATAAAAGTGTCATGTTTCACAGAGCACTGCGGCATATGGAGGGCACAGACAGTAGAGAAACGCACTATCACGTCAGTGATAAAGCGAGCAAAGCACGATAAGTGATTTACTCGACTCTCCACAAAAAAAATCTGGATTTTCTCCACTTGCAAGGAACTTACTACACCAGTCCTCTGCAATCATATTCTAATGACTGTGTAATGATCCACCACAATGTGAATAAAATGTGCTCGACACTTGGAAGATAGATTGCTAGGCTAAATTGAGGGCGCTAGGTATCCCCACTTATAGGAACGGTGTGATAGTGCACCTATCAGCAGTGGAAGAAGTCTACTATTAGAGGAGGAAAACGTCACTTTTTTCATATCCATGACTGAGTGGATAGGTACACAGAAGCCTGACTTCAAGTTTGATGAATTGTCAGGGGATAAAGAGGTAGTTATTAGAATACCATGTTCTCATTAAAAAATTTGAGCTCATGCATCTAGTGCTTGATATGCTTGGTTTATCATGCATAATGATAAGTGTGCCTAGACGTTTCTTTATAACTTATTTCGCATGTTTAGTGGCTTATTCTTGTAATCCTTGTAATTACCTATGTGGAAGATGCCTTTACCTTGGGCCTAATTTCGTGATTTGGTGTTTCTGAGGGAAAATATAGACATTCTTGCTTTTTTATTGGTCTTTTGTTCTTGTTCTAGTTTAGATTGCTTTGATTCAATGTTTAATATTTCTGTTGGCTGGCAGAAACAATTAGTTGCAGATCTAGTAAAGATACAACATGATGGGACTGTAGAAGTTGATATCGAGAAAAATGCCCCTGCTGCTTCAGAACTCTTGAAGCTTCATCCTACCTTGAAAGGGTCATCTCCCAAAGTTGATGACATCATTCCTGAGTCCATCAAATTGATTCCAAGGCTGAACATTGCAATACTTGTTGTTGGAACAAGAGGAGACGTGCAGCCGTTCTTGGCCATCGCAAAGAAGCTTCAGGCATGTTTGAAGTAGTTTATTAGTTTTCACTACCTGCACTTTATTTTTAGTCTTTCTGTTTCACCATTTTTTTTTGAACTCGTGATCTGGCTGTCATTGAACTATGGTTGTCTATTGATCTTAGAGGTGCAAGTGAGTTAATTTGTCGATAATTTTTCAACTGGATTTTGTCTACACAAATTGTTAAAGAAAATTTTGTCATCATGAAATTATTACGATAGTGAATTGCCCTGATTGGAAGAGGTGCTGGATTTGCCTCTTTAGCAATGCATCTAGAGTCTGTATCTCAAATGTTCAATTTCAGGGATTAATTGGAATAATTTTTTAATCCATTTCCCATTACTAAAAAATCGAAGTTATAAATAAAAAATCATTGTGGTTCATGCTCTGTAGTGATTTCTTCTTCATGTTTTTTTTTTCTTTTCTTTTTTTGTTAACTCTGTATAATTCTCTGAGCTTGCTTGCAGGAATTTGGCCATCGTGTTAGGCTTGCCACTCATACTAATTTCAGAAACTTTGTGAAGTCTGCTGATGTTGACTTTTATCCTCTGGGTGGTGACTCTCGTGGTTTGGCTGAATGTAAGATGCCCTAAATTTTAAAGACTTATATGCACTATGTCTTACACACTTCTTTACCTATTCTTGATTGCATAATTATTATAGAATTCATTTGATAAGCGACCAAATATTTTGATAAGTGAAACAAAATTTTATTCAATTAGGGCGTTAGACAAATTTTATCTCCATCTTCTGAAAGTCTGTTGGTTATTGATGCTTTTGAATATGACCAATTATGTCAGAAGACATCCATTTTGACATTATTCAGTTCATAAAATGAAGTCCTGAATATGATATATTTTCATTCTTTGTATTTGACAGAATGGCTATGATAAAATTCAATTACATCTTAAACTATACCATGGATCACCAGAATATCTACTCGTTTGTAATTTCATGGCCACTGATTGAGCAGAAGCATCTTTTATTCCTCCATTAAAGAAATCCTATGATCTTGCAATGTGTCAAGACTGATATTGTAGCTACTGCCCATCAGAAGCTCTTTAATAAATTTAATAATCCATGAACTTTCTTGACTTTGTTTAGATCTTTCTACATTTGAGTTTGATATCTTGATTTACTCATTCATGTCTTCTTTGAGGAACTGACTTTAATTTCATTGATTCAATTAAATTTAATAAACAAACGCCAAATGACAGAGACCCTCTACAAATTGGTGCGAGTAGTCGCAAGACCACAATTACCAAACTCTTGATGGGGAGACCGCCAAGAGGAGAAAAGAACACTATTGCCCTTAAACTCCCCCATTGATGAACTCAACCCTGAAATGTTATTCTATTTTTCTCTAGTCATGCTTCCTTAACAGTAACTCTAATTGCATTGAGCCACAAAGTTTAGCTGTCCACACAAGAGGAAAACCTGTGCAAATGGAAGTGATAAAAAACTCTCCTAAATAAAAAATGAAAGGTCGCTAAAGGTAGGTAATCAATTCATTTCTCTTGTCCGCTTGGACATCTTGGTTGACTCTTGTCCCTGAGTATTTAATCCGCCCAATCCAGACTTTTTTTTAAAAAGATCTTACGATAAGGACGACTCTCTTAATCTCTTAGCTATCTGTTCTTCAAATATGGATGTTGAGAGAGGGATTTAAAGAAATAGAAAGGTGATCTATCGCTTCAATGATATACTCATTTTCTATTAACTATGAGATTCTCATGGAGGTTCTTGTGACAAGGAAAAAAGTTTGCTATTACTATTATAGTTCTCTAATTATGTCTGATATGGTTTAGTATAATCATTAGAGTTTTCTCTCTTCTTATCCAAAAAACAATAATAATATAATTGAACTTGCTTTCTTACTATTGTCTTTTTATTTTCTTTCTTTCTAGTTGCTTGTCGTGCATTAATGATTTTGTAAAATTCAATTTTAGATATGACCAGAAACAAGGGTTTCATTCCGTCTGGACCGGGGGAAATATCTGTCCAAAGGAAACATCTAAAGGTCATTATAGAGTCCACACTTCCTGCTTGCACCGAACCAGATCTAGAAACTGGGATGCCTTTTAGGGCTCAGGCAATTATTGCAAACGCTCCTGCTTATGGTGAGTGATTGTAGGCAAAGTTAAGCATCTCACTTCAATATCATTCTTCAGGTGTGTTTTCCAACAGATGCACATCAACCATTTGAAATATTTCTTGATGTCTTACAAGTTTTATTGAAAACAGGTCTGGGTCATCAGTATCATTTTTGTTAGTTGCTTTTTGACTTTTTTTTTTTTTTTTTTTGAAAGGTTAGTTTTCAAATTTCATATTGTGCTTATTTAATTTGTGGTGCAGGGCATACACATGTTGCTGAAGCTCTTCGTGTACCTTTACATATCTTCTTTACAATGCCTTGGACGTAAGTTGATTATAATTGTCATATTGTGCTGATGTTGATAGTTTCTAGTACACATTTTGGGAAGAAGATTCCAGTTCTAATCTTGTGGAAAAGAAATATCAGTGACCTTCCTTTTAGGATTTCTCATGGAGTGCTTGGTTTGGATTATGTTCACTTTTTTTCAAAAATAAGAAACAAACACATTTACTAAACCCAAATACAAAAGAGGGCGATAGTGAATCTCCCAAGCAGCCATATAGCTTGCAAAACGGCACTGCACTTGATCGAATGGAAAATTTGGACATAGTTATAATGAAGTTTGTATACAATGCACTATCTTGCGTCTGAGTGTCTAAAAAGATCCAAATCTCTTGGAAACTTCAATTATTCTATTTGAAGATTCCTTTATTCCTCCCATCCATATCTCCCAAACTGAAAGGATGGCTTCAATAGCATTGGACAAAAGGACTTTTGAGTTTGGCTTCTATTCAGCGATTTGGATTACATTCATAGGAAAATCAATCGCTCTTTTACACACCTCATTCCATATTTCTCAACTTTTTTTTTCTCTTTTACATACCTCAGTATGAAAAAAAATTGTTTTGATAGCTGATGGTGAGGTGTATTTTACCATGCAACAACCTAGACAATGCTATTGACTGGGTAGGTTGATCTATGAGGAAGCTGTTCTTAGTTGCATAGGTTGGGCAGGCCAAAGGTTTAAAGAAGGAAAAAGGACCTAGAATTCTTTAAGCTTATATCTGGTTATTGTCTGCTAATTTCTGAATTAAATCAATATGGATAAAAATGTAAGATCACTTCTTCTTACGTTTTCTATTGATAGGCAGGCCAACAAATGAATTTCCCCATCCATTGGCACGTGTACCCCAAAATACAGGTTATTGGGTACGTACTCTTGTTTGGAGCCTGAAATCTCTCTCTCTCTCTCTCTCTCTTTCTCTCTCTCTTGTAATAGCAAAATTTTCTTTCCATGAGTCAGCTGTTTAGCTGATTTCACTAGTAATGATGTTCCATCACCATTATTGCATTATCCAGATTTCTTATATCATTGTGGAACTACTGATATGGTGGGGAATAAGGGGTTCCATTAATGAGTTCAGGAGGAAGAAGCTGAATCTTGCTCCCATTGCATATTTTAGTACGTATCGTGGATCAATTTCTCATTTGCCTACAGCCTACATGTGGAGTCCTTCCGTTGTGCCAAAGCCAAAGGGTACAATGCAATCTCTGAATTAAATAAAAAAATTGAAAAATTATTTTTATTCATCTTTTTTTTTGGTGTTTATTATGCCTTTGCTTACTTTTTCTTATTATTTACTGTATTTGAAGGCCTTACATAACGGGGATATTGTAAGTATCAATTGAATCTACATTAATGATTAGTTAGTCAGTAATTGGATGGATGGTCTGGGCTAAGCCATTAGGAGAGAGATCAATTGAAATTTGGCAAAGTAGCAACACGTTCTTCTCTAATTGCTGGATGATGTTTTTTGAACAATTTTGTAACTCTCTGGACAAGTGAGCTACGAAGGAAAACCTTGGATTCTGTCATGAGTGCTCCTACTGGGCTTCATTTCTCTCATTCATTGCAATCAAATTTGCAGTGGTTTTCACTGTCGAGACTTGGTATTTATAGCAAGAGATGATCAAAGAGATGACCACCCAGTCAAATCATCATCCTCCGCTTGCTTCCATCTCCAAGTCGTTGGATGTGGGTGGATTTAACAATCCTCATTACTGGGCACAGGGATCCATTTTGGTCTGAGATCTATAGCTTAACTGAAGTTGAAAACTGTACTCCACCATTATGCTACGAATCATGTTTACATTTGTAGTCTAAAGAGAACAGATTCTACTCAATTCGGGCCAATAGGCATTATCAAGGAGCAGTAAGATTATTTAAGAAGGAAACAATTAGAGATTGGCTTGGAAGGATTATCTGGTTGGGGTGTTCAAAATTGATGTTCGCTTAACTTTTAAACTAGTTTTTTCTTTTGGTATTCTATTCCGAACATGGAAGTAGAGAACCAAATAGAAAAAAACCTCTTTGGTATCTGTCTTCTTCATTCACTATTTTTACCTCTTTGCACAAAATTTAGTGACCATTATTCATATGAATTGCATATTGTTTTTTAGAACTTGAACTTTGTCTTCTTTTGCTCACCTTTTCTTTTACAAGTTTAGGATGTCTTACGTCATTGCCAACTCTGATTTCTACCTATATTCTTAGTGTGTTGTGCTTTGAGTTTCTGAATACATATAATTATGTTTTACACATATGGTGCAACTTATTTGCAGATTGGGGGCCTTTAGTTGATGTTGTTGGCTATTGTTTTTTGGACCGTGGATTCAAGTATCAGCCTGAAGAGGCGGTCGTCCAGTGGATTCAAAAAGGAACAAAACCCATATATGTAGGATTCGGGAGTATGGTATAGTGACCTCACCACAATATATGTATTTTTATAACATTGTTGGTCAAATCTCAAATGTCATGGACTCCATTTTTCTTGCAATCATTGGGTAGGATCCTTGGTTGTAAGTGTATCATTTTAAAATTCTTTGTTAGGAATTTTAGGGGAGTGTTAAAAAGTATTGGTAAGAGATTATAGTTACCCTAACCCAATAGGCACTAGTTTAAGCTTTGGAGTTAAATATTGATTTAACATTTCTTAATTACTATTCAATGTGCCCATTGATTTTTCTTATGAATGTTTTTCAAGTATGTGAACCCATGGCGTAAAAGCTATTGAACTTTTACTTTTGCTTGATCAGCCTCTTGCGGAGCCTCAGAGGACAACTGATATCATATTGGAGGCATTAAAGGAAACAGGGCTAAGAGGGATAATTGACCGGGGTTTAGGAGGCCTAGGAAATTGTAAGTGTATTATTCTATCTTACATTTTAAATTTATTCCATTTAATGGTTGTATTCTACCTCTCTGCACTGCTTTTAGTTACTGTGGACACTCTATACCTATCTTTTCTTAGACACCACAAGCTATGGATTTGATACTTGCCAATAGTGGGAGTAGTTTAGTCTGTCGGTCTAGCGAGAATGTGTATCAATAGTAAAACATATTGTTTTCATTTTCATCTGATTGTCTCCCATTTATGCCTTCTGTTTTCTCGGTTCTCCTTGTTTCTTTCCAGTTACTGTTCCTTCATGTTCATCCAAATTCCTGGAATCAATTTTAACAAATTTATTTTAACGTCAACTTTCCAATATCACTGTAATATCTGATTTTAGGCAACAGGATATGATGGGATATCAATCATTACCAAGAGCTTACTCGCTAGAAGTAACGGCGTGAAGTGAAAATCTTTCTCCAATAATAGAACTTGTCGAAGGATTAGCTTTTAAGTCTAGAGATATTTTTGTAATTCATGAGTTGGTAACCAAGTTAAGAATGAATGATATCTATAGTTGACCCTCCTAATTTATCTGGTTGGATTTATAGGATTATTATTTAGATTTAGTTATTTAGCATCGGTTTAGTTACCTAGTATCTAGGGATTATTATTAGATTTAGATTACCTAGTATTTAGAGAATTTGATTTAGATTTAGTGAGTCTTTCCTTAGAAAGGGATAATATTATTCTGATCCTGTTAACTATGATAGCTTTGGAGATTGTAGCCATGCGGTTTAGAGAGAAGTTCCTGAATAGAATTGTCTTATACAGGTATAAATGTTCCTGAAAATGTACTCCTTGTACAAGACTACCCCCATGATTGGCTATTTCGTCGATGTTCAGCTGTGGTGAGTGCTACTTACTTTCTAAAACATTATCTTTCATGAAGTAGATTCCGAAGGCTCATCACTTCCCTGAATTTTTACTGCTCTTGTAACTTTCACAGCCCACCCTCAACATGCATTATTTTTGGAGGAATTGGCTCATCACTAGGAAATCACTTTAAAATATGTTTTCTTAAGGGATACTGTATTAATGCATAGTGATCTATTTTATATTATATCTGGGGCTGCAGGTTCATCATGGTGGTGCTGGAACTACGAGCACAGGACTTAAAGCTGGGGTAAGAACTGTCTAGATGATTCAGTTCTGATGGGAAATTTGTTTTATGAGTTCTGATTTTAAAATTCAAAATTCAGTGCCCTACGACCATAGTACCGTTCTTTGGAGATCAATTTTTCTGGGGCGAGACAACACATCAGAAGGGCCTTGGACCAATACCGATCCCTATATCTCAGCTAAACGTCGGGAATCTATCAAATGCTATAAATTTTATGCTCCAGCCTGAGGTGGGATTGTCAATAACGATTGTTCAAATTGATAGATGTAGGCTTTCAACTTAAAGTTGGAAAGAATGTTCGGTTTTTTCTATGCATATTGGATCTTAATGAGAATCAAATGAACCAGGTAAAACGTCGAGCAGCTGAAATAGCAGAACTTATAGAGAGCGAGGACGGGGTTGTAGCAGCTGTTAATGCATTTCATCATCATTTACCTCCAGAGTTGCCTCTTCCACCTGTATCTGTCGACGAGGAAGACTTCGGAAGCCCTCTCCAATGGCTTCTTCTAAAAGTGGAAAAGTGGTGTTGCCTTCCTTGTGGTCTCAGGTTTTGATCTGCAATGCTATTGTAGGTATAGGTACAGAAATATGTTCTTCTCATTCTTAGTTTTTGTATTTCATTCATTCAAATACATTATTCATAAAGCTTGCTAGATGAAAATAAAATATCATGTTCTTGTAGCATTATGTCAATGGTAGTTCATAATAAGCAAAATGTAAAGATTTAAGACATAGATAAGCATAAACTCATAATAGCTAGAAGCCCACGATTAAGATCCCTTTAGTTCTCAAGGAGCAAGACCTTCAGGCTCCATGGATGGTGGCAGTGGAGGTGAGGGTGGCGTTGGAGGTTTGCTACTAGTAGTGTCACAATAGACCTCTAGAATGTTGCCTTCTTCCACTGTGTATCCCAATGAGCTGAGTAATGTTGGCCAACACTTATGCTGGATGATATCGATTGAGTGGCAACATTTGGGACTTAAGTGAATCTTTCCATTAAGAAAGAATGTGATAATTTCGCTGCTACATGCTTGGAGTTGAAACAGAGATCCCCAGCATTCTGAGGCATTGCCTTCTACCTTCAATCGTGTCGCTATCCTTACTGTTGGGTTCCGCGTCGACTCCGCCATGGATGAGAAGGCGAAAACTAGAAGACATGTGAGAATGAAGAGGTTTGGAAGGTAGGCCATTTGGTAATTGGATGACAAGGAAGCTAAGTTTCTTTGTTTGCTAGTGTTTTCTGTAGTGTAGGGTTTATATAGGGAAGGATTCTGTTTATTTTCTGTACTTTGGAAAAATGAAGGGATTTGGTTTATTTATGAAGTGAATTGATGAGTTTATGTAACTCCCCATTATAAGTGGTGCCCCCTAATTAATTATCTTTAACAGCTAATTAACTCTATCAATCACAATCATTTAGACATCTTGTTCTCTTTGCAGTTTCTTTTATTCCCTTCTTCCTTTGAGCTTCTCAACCTTTCAACTTTTGCTACCTTTTAAGAGCATTCAAAGTGTACTTTTGAACTGTTGTAGGATGGAAGATCGGAGATGATAATGAGTGTTTTATCTACTAAATTACACTCGAATTGAATTCAATCATTGCAGGATGGGAAATCGAACCATTGTTTGTGACAACTCAAGCCCACCGTAGCAAATATGGTTCTCTTTAGACTTTTCTTTTCCGGCTTTCCCTTAAGATTTTTAAAACGCATTTGTTAGGGAGAGATTTTCACACCTTTGTAAATAATGCTTCGTTCTTCTTCCCAAGAGAATGAAACATTTTTTTATAGGGGTGAGGAAACCTCTCCCTATCAGATGCGTTTTAAAAACCTTGAGGAGAAGCACGAAAGGGAAAGTGCAAAAATCTACTTCCCATTGTCGAATTTTTATATGTTAATTGGTAGTTTATTGTTGATTGAAACAATAATTATCATTAATTGCATCTTAAGGAAGGTACAAAACGGCCCTTGGGGTTTTAATTTAATCATGATCATTGCTTCACGCTTACCAATATGTTAATCAATATATCATATCTGTGAGATAATTGAGTTGTTTAATTTAAAAAGATTAATGGAGCTCATATGCATCACCTTTCACAAATTTATACCAAAAAACTATGTTAAAGCAACTTTGCATTACCAAAAAATATATTAATTAATTAATTAATTATCTTCTCTTATGTTAATTAAACACCATTATATATCACTAATGAACATTTAATTCTCTCTCTAAATCATGGGTTATTGCCCACCATCTCCCTCTATTTAAAATCAATCTTATTTGGGGGATTTGATCTTAAAGAATCAAACTTTATTTTGTTTCAGATTATAATACATATAATTTTGTAATCATTACATTATATTATACCTTATACTAAAAAAAAACCCAATATTTGGTATATAAATTCATGTGTTAGAGAGAAAGAGAGCCATTTTGTGGGAATCCATGGAGGAAGAACCGCCATTGAAGAGGAAACTCAGAACCCCACCATGAAAATTAGGGCAAAGAAGGTGAAGAAGATGAAGAAGAAGAAGATTGAAGGTTGATTGTGGATATTTGTATATGGTGCTCACTTCTCGTAAGTCTGTCACACTATTTCTTGTATATATATTTTATTATATAGTTTATTTAATCCTTACTTGTATTTGAATTACTCGATGAATTTTTTTTAACTTATGGGTAAGAATACATGTTAATTACTGTTGAGTTATGCTTATTTTGATTATCCGATGAAAAAAATTGAACAATAAAAAAACGACACTCGAACAACATTTCGACTTATACACAATTACACATGTTCAAAACATGGTTTAGTATTATAAATGTAATAACATCTTTAAGAACGTGAAGATGAGAAAGAATAAGTTAACTTACACGTTTAGAGTTTAAAGTTTTATTAGACATAAAATTTAAAATTTTTACGATAGATTAATTCATTGTTTTAAATTTTAAATATGTTTATTAAGATTTGAACAAATGGGTCAGATTTGATTGCTATATTTTAATACCATAATTTGCAATCATTAATCTTAGATAGTAAAAGTTAACAATAATCATCATTATATTAAAATAATTTTTAATAAGCACTTATTTTTTATTTTGAGTTTAATACGGGTGAGAGTAAGAGATCGAACTATCAAGCTTCAGAAAAATAATTCATGTCTTAATCTCCCGAGCATGTTTGAAATTACGCTTTATGTAAAATTTCACATGGGTTAGACAAGAGAATGAAGCATTCCTTGTAATCTCTCCATAGCAGACGAATTTTAAAATCATGAAGCTGACGATAATACGCAACGAAGCAAAATGGATAATATATGTTAGCAATGGACTTCAGCTATTACAAATCGTATTAGAGCCAAACACTGGGCAATGTGCCAGCAAGGACGCTGAACCCCCCAAGGCGGTGGATTGTGAGATCTTACATCGGATCGAGAGAGGAACGAAACATTTCTTATAAGGGTGTGAAAACCTCTTCCTAACAAACACATTTTAAAATCGTGAGGATAACAACGATACGTAACGGATCAAAGAGGATAATATATGTTAGCAATGAGTTTAGACGGTTACAAATGGTATTAAAGTCAGACATCGGGCGGTGTGCCAGAGAGAATGCTAGGCCCCCAAGAGGGGCGGATTGTGAGATCCCACATTAGTTGGAGAGAGGAACTAAACATTTCACCCTAGTAGACGCGTTTTAAAACCTTGAAGCTGATGGCGACACATAACGAGCTAAAGCGGACAATATAAGTTAGCAATCAGTTTGAGAGGCAGAAAGAAATTGTTCTAATTCTTTGCAGTGAGTGAGAGTTTCTAATTTGATACAACAAAGTGCATTCAAATCACATCATCCTGTTTCTTCTTTAGTGTTGGGTGTCTTTCTTGGTCTATTCACATGCCAATTTAGTGTCAAAGCTGCTGAGACATATAGCAAAAGCCTGGAATGCAGACAGCGGATATCGATAATCCATCGTAAACATGTCCTTACTGACCTTTCCGAACTGAAGAATGATCTTGTCGTGGTCGGAATGCGTAGGTTGGGCGGGCTGTGGAGGTGCCTGTGATGCTGCTGCTGCCGCCACTTCTGCACCAGGTGAGGTTGCAGCAATCAGCTGAAAGTTCTTTACCGATGCAACCGTCACCCTCCCACGAAAATTGAGACACCAACACTGCAACTGCTCATGCCATCTAGGCGCCTTGTTCCGAAGAACCAAGGGTCGATCCTTCCCCTCGCCATCTTCATTAGCAACCATTCCTGCAACATCAGAGAAGCGGGAGCTGCTGAACTCGGTGGAATGATCGATCGACTTGGAGAATGACATGCTACGAAATGAGTCTTCGAGGGGGCGAGGATTGAGCTCGGGCTGGCCTGGAACTGAGCAACCTGGCTCAAGAGATGAATTGGGAATCGAGTACATGGTGCAGTTCATCCTTCGGGGTCCCCTTGTACCTAATACGTTCAACTCGTATGCAATTTGTGCAATGCTGTAGCTTCCAGCTGGGACCTTCGGCGAGACCTTTTTCGAGTAGAATCTTCGGCTTCGGCCAAGCGTCGGGATTTGGTTGCTGTTGTAAGGAGGCTGTGTATCATATATAATGAACTTGGTTCCCAGAAAATTTGATCTGAAATAGAACCAACCACAGTTCAGTTACATATAATGAACTTGACAGTTAAAGGTTCATCAGCAGCATACCTTAGCTTTCCGATATAACCATTGCTCGATCTTGATATATCGTCCGCGGCCAACGATATTACGTACTCTGTAGAAGTAGTTCGCCTCGTTCTTTTTGCAGAAAGAAGAAATTTCCCATTTTCAACAAGTAAAGCTGCATGATTATGCAATGGTTTAATGTTCAAAACATCATGTGCAGGGCTAGATAGAGCAACTAAAGGAAATCCTAACACGGAAGCGGTTTTCGTCAAGCCAAACAGAAGTTCAAATGTTCGAATCAGTCAACTCATTTCTAATATTAGAGTTTTGTGGTAAGAACTCGATAGTACGAGCAGGCAAAACTTGTATAAACGTTCAGTTTCTCATTGAAGACCGACATGACAATTCTCCACAATTATGTTACAGTTCTCACGGAAAAAGCTAGTTTCTTTTCAAACGTACAAGTAAAATTGGTTTTGAGTCATGCCCGAGACTTTTTCAAGCTTTTTATGTGAGATCTCACATCGGTTGAGGAGGAGAACAAAACATTCTTTATAAGAGTGTGAAAACTTCACCCTAACAGACGTGTTTTAAAAACCTTGAGGGGAAGCCCGAAAGAGAAAGCCTAAAAAGGACAATATCTGCTAGGAGTGGATTTGGGCTGTTACGAATGGTATGAATGGTATGAGAAAGCCTAAAAAGGACAATATCTGCTAGTGGTGGGTTTGGGCTGTTACAAATGGTATGAGAGGTAGACACTGAGCGATGCATCAGCCTCCTGGAGGTTGAGTCACGAAGGGGAGTGGACATGAGGCGGTGTGCCAGTAAGGATGTTGGGCCACGAAGGGGGTGGATTGGGGGTCCCACATCGATTGGAGAAGGGAACGAGTGTCAGCAAAGACGCTGGCCCCGAAGGGAGGTAGACTGTGAGATCCCACATCGGTTGGGGAGGATAACGAAACGTTCTTTATGAGGGTGTGGAAACTTCTCCTTAACAGACACATTTTAAAAACCTTGAAGAGAAACCTAAAAGTGAAAACCCAAATAAGACAATATCTGCTAGCGATAGGCTTGGGCCTTTACAATTTCGATATTAACCCGTGACCGTGCTAAGCCAAGGTATAGAACGTGGCAAAGAAACAAGGAATTTAAGTTCATAATTGTAGAAAATAAAAGAAAGATTTGCTTTTATCGAGCAACTCGAATGTGTTCATTCTGCTTAGTTAAGAAAATGAGCTTACCAGGACTAAGGCAGAGATAAAGATGATAAGTTAAATTAGATTTGTTCCTCTTGATAAAGCATTGAATAGTGCCATCACGTGGCCCAGGCTGCAAACAAAAAAAAGTGCATCTCAGCATGGTTAAGCTATAGATTAGTGCATGTTGCTATTTAGACATTGAGCAGTCAAGCATACACGTATGGTCTGAGCACGACCAAGAACATGGCAATCCACCACAACAGAGTAAAACCACAATCATCATAAACAATTCCGTCCTAGAGTGAACGGCATTCAGGAAATACTTTAAAAAGTTAACGTAACAGCTCAAGCCTATCGCTAGTAGATATTGCCCCCTTTGGGCTTTCCCTTCTGGGCTTCCCCTCAAAGTTTTAAAACGCGTCTGCTAAGGAGAGATTTCCACACCCTTATAAGGGATGATTCGTTCCCCTCTCCAATCAATGTGAGATCACCGGGAGGTGTGCCAGCGAGGACGCTGGCTCCCTTGTGAGATCTCACATCAGTTGGAGAGGAGAACGAAGTATTCCTTATAAGGGTGAAGAAATTTCTCCCAAACAGATGCATTTTAAAAACCTTGAGGGGAAGCCCAAAAGAGAAACTCCAAAGAGAACAATATCTAGTAGTGTGATTTAGACGGTTACAATTATGTACATCCACATAAGGCAGCTAAAAGAGTGTGAAGTACACAAAACAGAATAGTTATTCTATATGAACATAGCTTCACAGCCATTAAAAAGAAAAGCGTCTACCGACCTGCTTCAAGGCGATCGGGAACGTAATTTTCCCAGAGAACTCGGGACTTTTGACCATTTCTTTGCACATGTCCCTCCATGACCTACAAACAGCAGCACAAGCAACAACATTTCTCCGAGAAGGCCAAGTATTCTCACTAGCCTCCAGTCTTCGAACCACATCGCATAATAACTCGGGCGGAAGGCTAGCCCATCGGCTAGTCTGAATTAGCAGAGGTTCATCATGAAACTCATGAACTGGTCCATGAGATTTACCCCTAGAATTTCCAGACAGCCTCACCTCAAAACTACGCCTCGATAAGCTTCCAAATCCATCCCGCACATCACGAAGTATGCTACGGAATGACATCTACCCCGTTCGACAAAAGGCGCCTAGTGGTGTTAATGTATCGTCGAGGAGAGGGTACAAACAAAAAGGTGCTTGAAGGATGACCAGAAATCCATCTGCAAATCCACTGAGCATCGATTGGTTTCCATCTGCTATACTTAATAAGTAAGAAAGAAAAGGAAGGAGAGATATATAGTAAAGCAAAAAGCAAGGAAAGAAGATTCTTCAAAAGAACATAAAGCAAACCTCACATGGACCTAAAGCGCATAAAATACCGCTCTTTTGTTGGTTCTATCTTTTGTAACAAACTCCTTGATATCAAACTTTCTCTATACTAACATAATATTCAAATATGGAATCTTATTACCAGAAAGAACCATACTAATACTCATGAACAATCCAAAAAATCCATGAAAAAAGGTGCATCCACCACAATATCATGAAGTTTCCCGAGCTCGTTTGATCAGTCAACACTAATTCCGGATAAGAACTTTCCTAGAGATTGAAGTGTAATGGCCCAAGCCTACCGCTAGCCAATATTGTCCACTTTGACCCATTACGTATTGTCGTTAGCCTCACAGTTTTTAAACGAGTTGGCTAGGGAGAGGTTTCCACACTCTTATGAGAAATGCTTCGTTTCTCTCTCCAAATGATGTGGGATCTTACAATCCACCCCGCTTAGGGGTCCAACGTTCTCGCTGGCACACCGCCTGTTGTCTGGCTCTAATACCATTTGTAACAGCTCAAGCTGACTACTAGCCGATATTGTCCGCTTCGGCTTGTTACATATCCCCATCAACCTCACAATTTTAAAACACGTCTGATAAGGAGAGGTTTTCACACCCTTATGAGGAATGCTTTGTTCCCTCTCCGACCAATGTGAGATCTCACAACCCACCCCTCTTGAAGTCCAACGTCCTTGCTGGCACACCGCTTGGTGTTTGGCTCGCTCTGATACCATTTGTAACAGCCCATGCACACTGCTAGCTGATATTGTCCACTTTCACTCGTTACGTATCGCTATCAGCCTCACGGTTTTAAAACACATCTACTAGGGAGAGATTTCCACACCCTTATGAGGAATGTTTCATTCCCCTCTCTAACTCACAATCCACCCCCTTTGGGGTTTAGCGTCCTCGCTGGCACACCACCTGGTATCTGTGACTCTGATACCATTTGTAGTAGCTCAAGTCCACCACTAGCCAATATTGTCCACTTTAGCCTATTACGTATCAACATCAGCCTCACGATTTTAAAACGCATCTATTAGGGAGAGATTTCCACACCCTTACGAGGAATACTTCGTTCTCCTCACCAACCGATGTGGGATCTCACATGAAGATTCCAGTATTTCAACATTCAGTTATGTGTCCTTTACTTCGATTCAACTCGATAATTGGAAGAAAGTAACGAAAAATATAAAGATGAACTGAAAAAAAGAAGTGGGAAATGAAAAATCTGATTCTAAACACTGATCAGATAAACTAGGAAGAACAAGTGCAAAAAACAAGCCAAAAAGACTAAAGAACAACCCTAAATGATACTCAAATACAAAGAGTTTTACCACTAAATCTCCCACAGATCGATAAGGAACACAGGAGCCTTCCAATGAAACACTGCAACAATGGTATCATCTAAACACAAACTAAATCCAACAGAGAATTCCAATAAAATTGAAACAAAATGGGCATAGATTTCAGAAAGTGTTGGATGAACATGAAAAGCCACAAAAAGCAAAAGCACTAAGGAAATTTATGGAATCATTGCTCCACCAAGAGGATAGGGGCAGGACCCATTTGAAGATAACCCACTAAGAACCTCCACGAACAAGAATCACTGAAAAAAATTAATTGATAGCAACAAACACAAGAAATTGATATGAAAAAACTCCCTGATTAGAACAAAAACAGCACAGAATCGAAACGATGAGTTTGTTCAGAGGGCAGCCATGGTTCGAACCGAAAGCTACTTACCGTTTCTTCTTTAGCAACGAGGGAACCCAGAAGAGCCACAACTTTTTGGTCCTCTGTTCTCTCTCTTCAAGACCAGACTTCCAATTCCTTTCTCTTAAATCGAGCCCATGAACTGTGTATGTCTACAATTAAATAATAAAGTTTCTTCTTTCAATTACTTTATTGTCGTTCTTATTTAATTAAACAATTCAATTCCTCTCGATTTAAATTTTTATAAAGACCTTTATTAAATTTAAGATTTTGGGTCTTGTTATAAAATATTTTGGATTTGTAAACCAACTTTAAAATCAAAATTATTACAAAATTTCAAGTTTCAAATTAATAAACTTTTTTTTTATTTTTAAAAATTAAGCTCATAAATACTAGTTTCATTTTTGAAGTATCGATAGTGAGATAGAGCTCGTGAGTTTATTATCTTAAATGAGTTAGGATCTTTGTTTTACGAGCCCCTATGTCTCCTATGTGGCGAACATGGGGACGGGAAAATAGAGAAGAGTGAGATTTCTCTAGCTTTTGGCATAGCGAACCTCTGGTAGGAGGCTTATATTGATGGGCTATTGGCTCATTAGTAGAACGCACCCATAATAATTGAGTATTGAACGTAGATTTCAAGGACTCGTAAAGTATAATTCAAATTTTGTTATCAATCATTTATAAATATTTTTAAAATCTTGTTAAGTTTTAAAAAATAAGAAAAAAAATAATAATATATTTTAAATTTATATAAGAAAAAAAATATAATCTATTTTAAATTTATATAATAATCTAAACGAGGAAAGAAACAATTTATTACATATCTTAAGAAATAAATGAAAAATAGTGACGACATATCAAGATAGAGATAATATATATATATATATATATATATATATATATAAGTGAGATAATGTATGAATAAAAAATAAAAGTAAGAAATAAAAAAAGGGTAGTTGAATAAATAATTCTCTTAAATATATCACTTATGGATACAAATTTACGTTTTTAACCTTAGACAGTTGATAGTTAAACCATGGCCAAACCATAAGTTCGGAGAGTAAGGGCAGAGAGGGGATTGCACATTTGTCCCATTTTAAAAACTAACGGCTAACTAACATCACGTTGCATCGTAAACGACGTTAGGAAGCAGTTATCAAGTACGTAGCAGATCGTCGTTTTTTCCTGTGTGGAATGATCTATTTATCGTTCATTTAACGAATGATGACGTCATCTAATTAATCATACGTGGAGGGCATTTATAAAATAAACCTCTTTTTTGAGACGTATTTTAAAATTTTATTTTATTTTTCCTGTTTCTTTAAAAATACTGTCTCTTTTATGTAATTTAGTTTATATAATTAAATAGGGTCTTTTATTTTAAATAAATTTTAAATAACAAAATAAAAAAAGAAATGAAAGTGGGACCCTCGTTGGACCTTTGGCTAAATATAAAAAAATAAGAGAATATTACCAAAACTACCCCACTAATTTTGGAAATTGACGTGGGGCATGCGGGTTGATGTGAAATGACGAGAATGCCCAAAGCATGCTAGGCACGTGGGTGCTGACAGTGAGGGAAGGATGAAGGGTATGGATGGAATTGCGTTGGGAAATGGATTCAGTGTCAGCTGAAAACAAGGACTAAACCATAATTTCAGTGAATATCGACACCTTCTATTCCATCTACTTCTTTTTATTTTATTTATTTTATTTATTTTATTTAAAGCACTCTAAATTAATAAATATAAAATTTCAGTGCCATAATATATAATAATAGCCTACCTTTTTTCTACTAACCAATGAGATTTTTTATTTTTTAATAATTTCCTCAAATTTTAAATTTATTTTTTAATTCGTCCATAAAGTCTCCCCATTAATTTCTAGTTATTATATTATTTTTCCATTTTTATTTTTACGAAAAAACAATTGCCGAGTATATGTGAACCTCGTATGAAAGTAGCAATTATTATAGAATCGAGCGGTTGAGTTAATAGTAGGTTAGACGATTACGAGATCTTTTGAAAACTTTTGTAACTCTCTGGACAAGAAGAACGTGCTCCATGATGAGCTGATTGGCCATTTTGACGTGTCGATGTAACATTTAAGTAGAGTATATATATATACATATTATAGTAAAGTAGTAATAGTGTTACGTAATAATGAGTATGAAATTGAATGCTTTTATTTTTATTTTATAAAAGAGGCATGAATCAAGGGTGCCGCACTTGGCTTTTTTGGCAACTTTGACTTACTTAAATTATTAGGGTATAGAGTGTCCAACAAGCTAAGTACAAAATTCAATATACTTTTGATATCTATATATATAAAAGTATGCGTTGCATAAATAAATAAATAACTAGGAGGGGCACCTACAAAATTCTCCCACTTAATTACTTTTTCCCATACATTTTTAACCTATGAAAAAATAAATTACATATATACATCATAATCAATATACGAAATAAAAGAATTCGATGTAAATGCAACTTAATGATATTAGTAGATATTTAGAGATGTCCATTTTAGACCCACATTCAACATTCCCCATCGGGAATGGGGGAGGGAGTGAGAATGAGAAATATTTTTTTTCCGTTAGATGAATGGGACCAGCGACAGGACTATATTCTCATCTCTCACTCTCGCTTGTTTATATATGTATGTATATGTGTATAAAGTAAAAAATAAATTAGTTAATTTGAGTCGTAATACTCAAATTATTTGTAACTAATAAATCCGTTGTAATATTGAAATTTAATTTAATTTTTTTATAGATTTTTTAACGGTTAAAAAGTATTGAAATTTAAAATTTTAAAAATTATGTTGCTATTTGCTACATAAATATATTGAATTAAGAATTTTTTTAAATAAAGATTATAAAATTGAAAAACTTTAAAATAATTGTTTTTTTTTAAAGAATAATAAACGAAAAAAAAAAAAAAAAAACTCAGGGAGAATTTGATCCTCTCAAAAATAAATGAGGAATTCGCAAGAATGAAAAATGAAATAGGTAGCGGGAATGGGGACAGGGAAGGTCTCATCCTCGCCCTACCTCATGAACGTCTCTATTAAGGTACTCATTTCTTCACAATTAATTGGTCAAATCTCCATCATTTACCACACCAAGAACGTTACATCATATATGGAAAATATATTGAACTTACAATCTTTCGAAAAAAATTACACAATTAGATGAATAACTTAGACATTTTTAGGGAAGTAATCGATATAATAGGTGTTTAATGAAGGGTAGGTGACAGTGCATATGGGTTATTAAATAGGGGCATTTTGGGAATTACATCTCTCTCTTATACGAAATCTTTAGGGACAAGTTTTGGTTTGTCACAGATACTATATTATATATACCATAATTTCATAATAATGATATTTATATAAACATAGACAAACTCCACTAACCAAGGAATATGTCTATATTTATGAATATGCCCTATGCTTCTGCCAGGAGAGTGAGCATATTAAATATTTTTAGAATAAGGTCCCAACCTTGAATTAAAATAATATGTAAATTTCAAGTATATATTATTTTAATTATATACTTTTGGTGCCCATTATGATTAAAATAGACAAAAAGAGGAGCATTTAATACCTGCACCCCATGGCCAAACTGTAGCTTTGAATGCTCCAGCTGAATACATCACCAGGGTTTACCCTTCCTGCCGCCTTCCCATTGGTATGTGACCTGCTTCAACATCACAAACACAACAACACTCACCCCAGCTGAGGGGCTAATCTTTATGCATGTTCGAGCCTACTGTTAGCTGATATTGTCATATTTAGACTTCTCCTTCGATTTTCCCTTCTCTAGTAGAGAGAAGTTTCTACATTCTTATAAAAAATGCTTCGTTCTTCTCCCAATTAACGTGGGATCTCGTAATGCAGTTCATACTAACTCATAATTTTCAAGCATGGTCATCAAGGTTTGTAAAGTATGTGATTTGGGAGCTTCAACTTGCTCGAGCACCACCGTGCTTACATGTTTTTACAATGGAACTCCGACGCTCACTCTCATAACACTTCAATTGATAAAGTCAGCATTTCATAACACACAGCAAACAGTGCCAAGAAAAGAAAATGTAACCTTACACTGAACTATACTAATTCTTCCCACCGGTTAGTGTATTAACAACAAACAGAACGAGCCAGAACCTGATGTAATAGTTCAAGCCCACCGCTAGTAGATATTGTCCTATTTAGACTTTTCTTTTCGGGTTTTTCCTCAAAATTTTTAAAACGCGTCTGCTAGAGAGAGGTTTTCACACCCGTATAAAGAATGTTTCATTTTCCTTCCCAACTGAGGTGGGATCTCACACCTGACAACTCCCAAACCAAAAAGGAACGACTAAATAAAGATATCTACATGAGAACATTTCTTAATGAGAATATAAGAATACAAGCAGTTGTTTCCAAAGCAAGAATTCCCCGAACGAACGAGCTAGCTCGTAGCAGGGCTAGAAGTTACCGTGGATGATGATGAAATGTGTTTGTAGGATCAGTATACAGAAAAGGGAAAAACAACCTCAGAGTTAGAGATGCTACAACTTCTCTAAATCTAAGATCCTCTGTATCTACAAAATGAAATTCATTCCACAACCATGGATCTAAACAAAAAAAAAAAAAATGAAATAGTTATCAAACGAGGCGTTAATAACTCAAAGACTTTCGTTCTTTCACGAAGCTTGAAGCCTCTTAGGGAATTAGAGGAGATGATCCACGAGCATAATGCACGGTGGAGCTATGAATATTTGACTATCGAAAACGTAAAATGAACAAAGAAAGCACCACGAAATCCATTGAGAGATGATGTTATGCAATTCTCCATTTAAAGAGCTCAATAATCCAGTAGAACATGTAATCATCTGTATACTAGACAATGACCAAAACTGTGGAATTAATTCAGAGAAATGGCATCAATTTGGCACATATCAACCATTCTTCATATTCCTCAATCACGACAGATTCCACATTAGTAAAGGAAAAACAGTGAAAAGCAGCCATTTGTATTGTCACCTTTCTAACTTTACATGCTAGATGAAGGCAATGTAAAAATACCCAAATAAAACTCTCATTACTCGCATAACCAGAAATATATAAACAACAGCAGCTCAATGATTCAAAGTAGTAGTTTAATTGAAAGAAAATCTTCCAACCTGATAAACTTGTTCGGATTATAGCAGCCAATCAATGAAATCCCGAGCCAATTTCCTTTTGCTTTAAGTCGAGTGCAATGCGCTCATTTTCAAGCTTCATCCTCTCATTTACCATCCTCATTTTTTCCAACTCACGGTCCTTTTTCTTGTTGAATCTCTCCCACTTGAACTTCTGTTTCTCCAATTCCAACATTTCAACTTGAATTTGAAGCTTTTGATCTTCCAGTTGAAGTAAACGAAGCTCCATCCACTGTTTTTGTGACGTAGAACCCTTCATACCTTCAGTTTCTAAGTGAGCTGTATCAGCTTGAGCAAACTGTGCTTGTGCGTGAGCATGAGAACTCAAGGATTTGCCACAGGCATGAGTATCATCATGGTCTTGGCCTCGTCTTAGCCTCTTAACTGATCCTCCTAATACCCCGAACGATCGTCTATTGTCCCCATGGGATGCAAAATTCTCCTCAAAATCATCACGTTCATCAGTTTCATCATGTTCGTTTTCATCAAAATCATCATTTTGGTGTCTCCTTGGCTCGTCATTATCGTGATCATCCCTTGCTCTAAAAGCCAGCTGCAAAGAACGCTGCAAAGCAGGATCATGGGGCAGATGAAGTCGATTTGAATTATGATAAGAACACATCTCCTCATAGAACAGTTGCTTCGAGTTTAAAATTTTTCTCACATCATCCTTCTCTTTATCTGTTAAATACTCGAGAACATCAAGAAGTGCAGGGTTCTCAACAACCTTGCAAGAAGTGCCTCTCCCAATTATATCATTGAGCCTCTTATACCTCTTATTGAGATCATTAAACTTATCCTCACACTGCTGAGGTGAAACTTGATAGCCCCTTTCAGCCATGACTTTTGATATCAATTTCCATTTACCTTTCTTCTGTATAATATGGCATTTCCTTCTTCCAGCCCCATCAAAATCTGAATTAATATCATCTCCTATATAAGACACTGCTGTAATCAGAAGCTTCACCATTTTATCCGTCCATTTCACACGATGCCATACCGATCCCTTCTTCCCCTTACTCGTCTCATTATGACCATCAATACCATCCTCAGTAAAGCTCGGCTCTTCATCACTAGCCGAGTTTTTACACCTTTCTCCCTTGTTAAAATCTACCAAAGACATGGCATGGTCACAATTTTGTACAACTCCCATGGAAAGTGAAAATCCCTCCTGAATGGAAGGATTGGCCGCAGATCCCTGACGAGTATGAGGATGATGCTGCTGGTGTAAGGCGTGAGAGTGTTGTGCCTGGCTATGAACCTTGAAGGGTACTTGCAAATCGAGACCTCCATAAGAGGTTCCTCCTGGAATCAACCCTCCTTGTGATAAATTACCTTCCATATATGTCAAAAGAACATTTCATCTCATACCCAAAAACGCATAGCCCAGAATCCTATCGTTCATATGAACCTTGAACTATTAAATCACCAAACAATCATCCCTATTGATAAAGAATGGAAAAAAAGGCACACCCAGGTCGAAATTTCCCCACTAGACAATGGGAAATTTCTTTCAAACAAACCCCATTTGGGCAGAAACCAAAAGAATCAAGAGAAACCCTTCAAACATGACTAAACCCATAATTGATAAGAGCGATTAAATCAGAGAAGGGGAAGATAAGAGAAAGAAACCCTTCAAAGCAAAGCGATGAACAAAGGAGTAAAAGCACTTATCTGTCCAAAACCCAGAAAGGAGGAGGAGAGCGGAGGCAAGGCAAAGAGGTGTAGAGTAACAGATCCTGGCGCTTATTGGCTGTGCGTGGCGATCGAGAAAGGGAAAAGGGTCGGGGGGGATGTGGGGTTTTGTATTTTAAGAAGAGAAAATAGGCAAATGTCAAATGGGTGGGCGAAGGAACCGATCGGAGTAGCCAATAGCAATGCGTAGGTTTTGTTTATACAGGTTCAATGAATGGGAGGATCCGGGGGAGACATTATAAATTGACGTCACAAATCATGACAAAAACTGGATTCCTGCTATTGGGCTGTGTAAATCATAGGACATGTTTGAGCAGCATTTCGTCTACTAGAATTAGCGTCAGTTTTTTTTTTCGATTTTGGCTGAAGCCTCTGATTCCCAGGCCATTATTTACCTGTTTTTCTACACTCAACTGCGTGTTAAAAGGGGTAAACTTTTTGTCTTTCCCTTCTTTTTCTCAAGAGAAGAGATGTGTTTTTTTTCTTTCTTTTCTTCTTTTTCCAGTTTAAAGGGGATTTTGTATTTGTTTTATCTGACAATCACGTTTCCATATCTTATATGGAACCCATATTAGTATTTCAACTTTCCAAATTTTCAATAATATCCTTTTAAAAAAGTTAAAAAAATATTCTTACTTTACCTCTAGTTCGGAATGAAAAAAAGTAACTATTTTGTTTCAGGGAATGGTTAAACTTTCAAAATAGTCTAAAATTCCATAAACCAACTGAACTCGGGAAGTTTCCGTTTTCATTTAATTGAACTTGATCTAATCCAAAAACGGGTTGCTGCTCAAATTTTTTTGACACCCCTAGGATGATGAAAACCCTCCTAAGGATGTTATAAATCTTATTTTTTTTATACATTTTTTTAATGCAAAATCTAAATTTTGAGAGAGAACTTTTGGACCAATGATAAATTATTTGGATCCTGGTCGGGTCGGGTCGGGTCGGGTCTAAAAG
Organism: Cucurbita maxima; assembly: GCF_002738345.1. Classification (NCBI taxonomy): domain Eukaryota; kingdom Viridiplantae; phylum Streptophyta; class Magnoliopsida; order Cucurbitales; family Cucurbitaceae; genus Cucurbita; species Cucurbita maxima. The sequence goes on along the minus strand of NW_019272030.1, from coordinate 2,329,457 downwards.
GTGAAATAATGATTTGTATTGGGCTATTGAGGCTGGCATTTTGGTTATGGACTGAAATTCGGTTTCGACCCAAACCGATGATTGTAGGGATGGGTGACTCATAAACCCCACTCCTCTTCAGTCTGCGAATACAGACCTTGGAGACAGCGGAAATGGCGACCGAGGAAGAAAGCACTGTCAAGGAGCCGTTGGATCTCATAAGGTTGAGTCTTGATGAGCGTATTTACGTCAAGCTCCGCTCTGATCGTGAACTCCGCGGCAAACTCCATGTACACTACCCATATCCTTCTTCATTCCTTCTTCTTTTTCCAGTTTTTTTTTTTTTTTTTAATCTTCTCTGTTTCTTTTCTCTAATTATGTTATACATATTCCCCCTTCTAATCAAATGCCCCTAATTATTGAATTTTCTAGTTTTTTTTTTTCCTTTGATCAAATGAATAGTCGGAGAATTAGGGTTTTGTAATCGTTTTTAGTTACTTGATGGCTTTCCCTTGAAATTTGTTTGCATTCATTTCGTTGACAGTAAGCAATTAGCCTTTCTTCTATTGAGTTTTTGCGTTTGCGATGGGGCGGGCGTGGTTTCAAAGTTTTTTTAATTTTTAGGGATTGGAATTGTTTAAATTAGGAAGAATTGCCCTAACGGTGAAAAGTATTAGACGATAAAGTAGACGCATTCTACAGGGCCTCTGGTCTCACCTATTGGAAATTAAGCAGAAAGAAGATTATTCTAGTATGGTCTCCTTCTTATTCTCTATAGAGATGTAGTATTACGAAGGTGTTTCGTTTCATTTTCAACCGACACTCCAAATGTTACAAAGAACCACACCGCTAGCAGATATTTTGTTTTCTTTGGACTTCCCCTCAAGGTTTTAAAACGCATCTATTGAGGAGAGGTTTCCACACTGGAAGAATGTTTTGTTCCCTTCTCCAACTGATTTGGGATCTCACAATCCACCCCCTTGGAGCTTAGCGCGTCCTCGTTGACACACTGCCCAGTGTCTGGCTCTGATACCATATGTAACAATTCAAGCCCACCGCTAGCGGTTGATGTGGTATCTGCTACTGGTGGACTTTGACTGTTACAAATGGTATCAGAGGCAGACATTGGGCGGTATACCAGCGGGGACGTTGGACCCCCAAAAGAGTGTGAATTGTGAGATCTCATATTGGTTGGAGAGGAGAACAAACATTCCTTATAAGAGTGTGGAAACCTCTCCTTAATAGACGCGTTTTCAAACCTTGAAGGGAAAACCCAAACAGGATAATATCTACTAGCGTTAGTCTTGTGCGGTTATATTCCATGTGGAGATCTGGTTTTTTTTAACAATATCATTGTTACACTGGCTGGTCGGTTGTGTGATCCACTTATCCACAGATGCAGATTATGAGTAGTAACTGATGCCAGGACTCTTCTATTGCATTTTTAGTTTTGAGATGCTTTTGTGAATGTAAATTTTTCAGCTTTGATCTCTTCAATTTTATCGTCCATTACTGAGATTTACCTTTCCTGGAGTTTCAACTACTTTCTGTTGCCTGACTATCATGATGTTTTGCAGGCTTATGATCAACATCTTAATATGATTCTAGGCGATGTTGAAGAAATTGTTACTACTGTAGAAATTGATGACGAGACTTACGAAGAGATCGTTCGGGTATGCTCATTTTCTTGCATTAGTGTTGTTTGTAACTTTGTATCAATCCCTACTCTGCAGAAATAATTTTGAATACTAAGTTGGTCCCATTTTCAAGTAGATCAGGTGAGTTTACAGTAGTGAACACTGGATTACTAGTGTACAATGCGTTTTTAAAGGAAATAAATACTATTGCTCAAATGTTTGAATTTAAAAACCAAAGGAAAAGAATACCTTTGGTTCATTGTGTTCCTCAAGCTGGTTCATTGTGTCTATCCATACTTGATATTTTAACTCCAGCATTTCTCGTGTATATTTCAGTTGAGATTTCATATATTTGTCTACTTTCCTCTCCAGACTTCTAGGCGTACTGTCCCGTTTCTTTTTGTTAGAGGAGATGGTGTCATATTGGTTTCACCTCCACTGAGGACTGTGTAGCTATCAGTTTGGAAGTTCATTTGCGTGCATCCTTAATGGCAACTTCTTGTTCGTCTTCTCTATCAAGTCGACTGGAGCAGGAACGATTGAGGATCCTACATACTCAGAACTTTCAAGAACTCAACTTCGTTCATAGATTAGGCTTATCCTTTAGTTGCTATGCTTATGCTGTTCTATTACATAAGATAGATAACTAGCTATTTGTTTTGATATATTGAGTAACTGTAGTTGTCTGACATTTTAATTGGCTGCACAAATTGAGTGAGTGTGCCTTCAGATTTTGTATACAAGGCCAAGTATACGCAATTTGAAATTGTGTTTCTAAGTCATAGAGAATCAAGCCTTGCTTGGTCTCTCTTTTTTTCTTTTTCCTGTTTTTCTTCTGTCTTCGTCCTTATGAAAAAACTTGTTTTTGTTGGATTCTTTGAACTCTGTGGCTCACTTTGACTTGTTTCATTTTGTTTCCAAGTAGATTTCATGCACAGTGACATGTACAACTATAATACAAACACACAACTAACACGAACACTATTCTACTCTACTATGAACGACCCTGTTTGATAACCTATATCATGGGGAAGTGGCTGCAAACTGGGGAGATGAGAAAAAAATGGGAACTACTATGATACTTTCCTATTGACTTTTCAGACCTATATATTTTATCAAACATATCTACGAAAGAATTACTCAGTAATAGACTTTGATAAAGAAGAAATAAAGATTACAAATTAATGAAACATACATTTCAATTTGTTCTTGAATATGAAAAATAGCTTTTCAATTCAGGTTATCATTATTTTACTGGGTCATAAACTATATTCAGATTTTCTATTCAAACCCACAGGAATTGATTTATTCGCCGATATTATTATAACATTTAAATCAGGCTTGTAAGGCAGGAATCAATAGTCCTGACCTGAAAACTGGACTGTCGACCAGCTCACCCAAATTAGTTTAGAGATGGTTGTGTCCCCTTAGTAAATATTCATTCTCCACAATCTCATGCCATAGTTTTCTTCATTAAATCAGAAATTTCTCCTCGGCACTTTATAGCAGCTTCAGTTTGCTCATGACAGAGAAGACAACTCATCTACAATTCAACTCCATTGATGCAAAACTAGTTGCTTTGAAGAGCTTAAACCAAAAGCTCCGCCCTGCCAAACTTTAGACAAATATTAAGTTGAAACATTCCATTTCCTGGATTACTATACTAATTCAGGTTTGGCATACAGACAGTTCCTGTAGTCATTTCGAAATGATAATGTTAAACGACGCTGACATAGTGATCAGATAAGCAGCAAATGATCTGCAGTAAAAAAAAAAAAAAATCTACAACCTATCAATACCATATTTACCATGATAAACGTTAGAAACGGTGAAACAAGGCGCTGCAAGGCTACGACAAACGACTATGAAAATTTAGAACTATAAGAAGTTCTAGCGAATCTGTGTAGGTCATGCAGAACCATCATCAAAGAGATACTGATAGAATCTTTTTCTTTCCTCTGGCTCAAGTAAACCTCCTAGATTGTTTCCTTGATCATCAAGATCATCTGGTTCAAAGTCTTTCCTCTTGTTTTTTTTTGATCTACCCAAAAGCATCCCCTTCATTCTCTTCTTTTCTAAATTCATCAAATGATGTCGCCTGTTATATTCATGAAGTCCCTCCTGCATCAGTTCTCCAAACCTCTCTTTTACAACCACTAGTGGATCTTTCTCAATTAGTTCTGATCCATTATACCCTTCTCTAAGAAGAACAGTGTAAATCTGATACTTGTTTGAGACATAGAATATGCCAGGGTGCTTAAGCAGCAACGCATTCAACTTCAATGGCAGACCGAATTCCCTGCTGAAATGTCCAAGCTTCATAATTGATGCTTTCTTCCATAATGTCAGCGACAATATCTCATGGATCAACCCCACTGTCCTCTTTTCCATCTCCTTTGTATCTTTCACCAACCCTGCATGGATCGCATATGGTGAAATATATGGAGAGGCATTAAATTCATGAAACTTTTCCCACGAATTTACCCAAGTCGTTGGCAGTGAGCAGGAGAAAGCTGGCTCAACCCCATGCTTGCAGGCTGAAGATTCTATGCTGGAAATTGCTAGTTCTGGTTTCCAAGAGACCAGTTCTATTTCCATTGAGTTTCTTTTTCCAGTATAATTTACAATTCGAAACATATCTGAATGTTTGGGAACGATTCTTATCAAGTAATCATCTGGGAGCCCAAAATTCCGCCTTAATTCACCAAGTTTTAAAACATTTAGTCTCTGATTCGAAGCCATCATCAGCAACTTTGCCAACCGCTCAACAAAAGCAGGCTCCTGCATATCTTTGACAGTTTCTTCCTCTTCAACTAAAGCCATCATCCTCTTTGTCAGCCGAAAATAGTACTCATCATCGTGGAGATAAACTTCAAAGCAGATTGGGTACTTTTTCAGCCAGTTAAGGGCTTTTCCTTGACAGTCGAGGGTTTTAAACTTCTTTTGGAGAAATTTTACAGGTGCCGTCTGATTGGGGCAACGAAGGACGATATTCTTGATTTGATTATTGACAATCCATCGACGATTACGAGATAGAGCTGATTCAAGGTCTGGGTCTTTCTTCATTGACCATAGAGAAAAGTTCCTTAGGAAGCATTTGAGGGAATAAGGAGAAGAAAGCCTAGGATCCCAATGCCTGGACTTCTGTAATACTTCAAACAACATCCTTATGCTATGGTTCTAATGCCATCATGTGTCTTGACTCTCGTAGCAGAGACAAGCCTGTTGGAAGATAATTAAAATGAACAGAACAAATAAGGAGATTCTAAATGAAACAAATAAAGAAGGAAAAAAAAGAAGTGCCACGAGAAAAGTAAATGAAAGCAATTAAACAGATTTACTATATTTAGTGCAATGCTGACTGAAACATTCCAATGGTGAAATTGAAAGGAACAAATAATATTTACAGCTAACAGAGCATTCAAACAACGGTTAGATCAAACAAACCAAAGGTGGATTGTCTGCAAGTTAATTAAGTTCTGAAATTCTATGTGAAGCAGTGGATATGAGTATCACGTCCATATGAAAGAAGATTTTATTTAAGATGTTTTTAATATCTACCAACACTTGAAGAATTCAAGGGAATATTTCCCAAGATTTTTTTTGTTTTTTCATTTAACAAGTCTCATGCTAGGAAGCTTGTTTGCATTGGAAAAGACATGGATCATAGAAACCTAGATTTATGAAATTTATGGTTGGTAATGTGCTTATAAAAGTTAGTTTGCATTGTAAAATGTAAATTTTATAGGCTCTAGTTTATGCAGTCGACCGGATTAGCAAACTTGTAACTTCATATATTTTTAATCCTAGATTATACACAACACATCGATCAAAAACAAGATTAATCCTAGATTCTACAAATCTAATCCAAGAATCAAACACTGCCTAAAGGATGTAATATCCCGGTCTAACGTGCTACATTCTCGTAGACATTTCTCTTCCCAATCATACAACTACAACTAGTTCTATATTTTATAGCCTTTTCCACTACAAGGACCAAGCTCCCATAGATTTTCATGTCTTTCTTTTGAATAAAATGATAGCCATAGAATTACATGGATTACTACTGAAAACTCTAATCCGGAAAAAGAAATGATATTTTGTGTTTTTGGTGCAATCAGTTCTTACTTCGACTCTCGAACTTCCCCCGCAAAGATGTCTTTGCTCCACTACCTAGTTTTGTCAATATCAGGCGGCATAGAGATTTTTAATGCATGTGCCCTAATGTGCTGAGTTATGTTTAGGTCGGGTGAGCAAAATGAAAAGCAAACAGAATCCATCACATTTGCAAAAATAATCATAACTCCATCAACTATAATCAGTGCCCAACAACAAATAATCCATCACACTTAAACAAGAAATCAGTACGAAGGAACAACACATAATCAAAATACATCATCTAAGAAATCAGTACAAGTACTAATTGCCGCAAAACAGATTCGAATTCCACATGCCGAAGTCAAATAATTAAAAATCCAGAACATTAAAAGATAACGCAGCTTGAGAAAGTCGCTGGAACTGAAAGTTCCAAGAAGAAATTAAAGCGTTCGATAGAAAATGGTAAAAAGATAACCAGAAATACTGGTTTGTACCTGTATAAGTAGAGTCATAGAAGTGGGGTGATTACTTTGCTTCTTTCACCGGAAATGGCGACCGCTTTGAATCGGACCAGCGTCGTCGGTGATCGGAGCTGCGTTTTAGGCATATGAAGGACAGAATCCTTGCGCCCAATTTCGGCCCACAACTTTCTAATCCAATTTCATACAAAATTATAATTATATCATCCAATTAGACCTTACCAATTTTGCTTCAATTCAATTTTTCATAATTTAATATACTAATTTTAATAATAATAATAATAAATGTACAAAATATACACCAATTAACCATGAACCCGATAACCTAATCCAACCCGATTTATAAGGGTCGGGTATAATTTTTAACGACCCGATCCAGTTCGGTTTGGGTATGGGTTCAAAGAAGGAGTTGAAACCAGGCCCAAGCCCAACCCACGTTCTTGTTCCTCAGCCATAGCCCAGCAAATTACTTCAGTCACTAATTTGATCCGCAGTGGGCTGGGCCCAACCCAATTACTCCTCCAATGTCATATTAGCCAACTTAATATTATTTGGAACTTGTATTAATATAACAATATCTCTACTAAAAATAATTCAAAATAATAAATAATACAAACTCATGCAATGTTAGAATTTTGTAGCATATTCAATTTTGATTCTCATTAATTTTTAATTTTAAAAATTTTATAGCATGTACCTATTATAATGTCTCTGAAAAGCTAGCTGTATCTATTCTATAGTTGTACCTATTCTATACCTTTACCTATTCTATACATACTACGGGCAGGTGGTGAGAGGCAGACAGCCCTCGTAGCTCGATTGCTAAACATATGGTTTTTCGGGGGGAGTGGGCCTACAAGGTCTCCAACGAAAGAAAAATCAATGTGTAAATTCATATGGTGTCATTCCAATTAATTTTAAATACTTATCTAATATAATTTTTCACCGACCAAAAATAACTTAGTAGAGTAAATTACTGAGTTGACTTTCTCATTATACACTTGAATTTGACAAATAATTTTAATTCAAAGTAATTTTTCACCGGGGTGAATGAGGCTAGGGCTATTTGACCATTAATAAATTAATAAAATTAAATAATAATAATTATTAATTAATTAATTAATTAATGTTATTATTATTAATAATAACTACTACACGATATTCATCAAACAAAGGCCTTTTTTTATTATTATTATTTTGCTTCTCTTTTTTTGTAATTCTAACAAACAAAATGAAATTTACACGCCACCCCCACCCAAAATAAATTAAGATCTTTTAGGGTTTATTTATTTATTTATTTATTTTCTTTTTTTTTTAAGATGAATTAAAAAAAAAACTATTTAATACATAATATATAATATACATTCTTTCATTTTTAGTATAAAATCGTAAACGAGGTTGTTCTAGCCTTTTAAATTGTGATTGGAGCGGCTAGAGTCCACTTACTCCGATTAGCTTAGTCAAGCCAAAGGTTATAGCCATGGCTAACCAACCTCCGACCAACACCCTTATGGTGGATTTGATTGGGGATGCTTTTCCAAGGATGGCACCCAACCACCCGAACACGCCGAGCGCTAACGTCACCGCTGCCACAACCACCACAAGCCTTACCTTGTACTCTCTTATAAACGAAGCTGCCAATAGTGGTACCATTGCTCCTAAGGAGAAAGCCAAGGCGGAGGCTGCCGCGGCTTGGAGTGGATTTGGTAGTTTCTCATCATCTTTGCTCTCTTGCTCTTGTCCTTCTAAATTTCTTCTTTGTAGTTTCTCTCTTTTTATTTGAGCTACTTCAATGTCCAATTGTGAGTAAACCGACACAAACTCGCCGATTGCCATGCTACACGCACCGGCCACCAACCCGGCAAACCCGGTGAGGATCATGGCTTTGATGTCTTGTTTCACAGCTCCGATTCCCATCATAAGCGACGCGGTCGAGACAAGCCCATCGTTGGCACCAAGCACGGCGGCTCGTAGCCATTGTGCGCGTTTTGAGTAGTCGAATTCATTGGTTTGGATCTCGGACCCGGATTGTTGCTCCAAATTGGTTAGATTCAACTTGTTGGGCTCCATTTTTTGGAAGATTGAAGGATAAAAAGCTATGAAGTTTGAAGAAAGATGAAGGAGAATTGTGGAGGACACACGCCATGAAGAAGGGTATTTATGGAGGAAAAACAAAAGTGGAGTTCATACACAAGAGCCACTAAAATTAATAACAAAAGAAAGAAACAAACTTTTTCTTTTACAAAAGGTAGACATTGAGGCTTTCTAAAATGCTTCAATTATCAAAATCTTGATTCTTGCATATCATTTGTATATCCATGAACAAATGTTTCCAATAATAGTGGTCAAAATTTATGCAAACCATAGACAATGATGGGTGGGGCTCAAATGGACAAAGAACGGAGAAATGTGCATGATATCGGTATTTTAGATGATAACTATTGTCTTGTTCGAGTAAATGAAAGGTATACCTGAGTAAAAAAGAAGAGCTTTCGAGTCAAAATAGAGTTGGATTATGTTGTTTCAAGTAATTGTGACATTGTACATGAATGAATCGAGACCACATCCGAACAAGATATGATGGTTAAGAAAGATTTAAAGGAAATGAAAGTTACTATCTATATCAACTAAATGCACATTTGTTTTTGGTAGCTCAATTAAAGGAACTCCTGAGATGCATATGAGTGAAGACAAAACATATTTGTTTTTGGTAGCTCAATTAAAAGAACTCCTTAGATGCATGCGAGTGAAGACAAAACATGTTTGTTTTTGGTAGCTCAATTAAAGGAACTCCTGAGATGCATATGAGTGAAGACAAAACATATTTGTTTTTGGTAGCTCAATTAAAAGAACTCCTTAGATGCATGCGAGTGAAGACAAAACATGTTTGTTTTTGGTAGCTCAATTAAAGGAACTCCTGAGATGCATATGAGTGAAGACAAAACATATTTGTTTTTGGTAGCTCAATTAAAAGAACTCCTTAGATGCATGCGAGTGAAGACAAAACATGTTTGTTTTTGGTAGCTCAATTAAAGGAACTCCTGAGATGCATATGAGTGAAGACAAAACATATTTGTTTTTGGTAGCTCAATTAAAAGAACTCCTTAGATGCATGCGAGTGAAGACAAAACATGTTTGTTTTTGGTAGCTCAATTAAAGAAACTCCTGAGATGCATATGAGTGAAGACAAAACATATTTGTTTTTGGTAGCTCAATTAAAAGAACTCAACTCCTGAGATGCATATGAGTGAAGACAAAACATATTTGTTTTTGGTAGCTCAATTAAAAGAACTCCTTAGATGCATGCGAGTGAAGACAAAACATGTTTGTTTTTGGTAACTCAATTAAAGGAACTCTCGAGATGCATGTGAGTGGGGGATAAAACATGTTTTGTTTTTTGAGCTTAATTAAAGGAGCTCTTGAGATGCATGTGAGTGAGGATAAAACATATTTGTTTTTGGTAGTCCAATCAAAGGAATTCCTGACCATGTTCTAATCACTTATTGAAAAATAGTTTTTATTCTTAAGACGCGAGAAAGAGGTAACTTGACCATGTTGTAAGAGATGCAAGGGACTGCCGAATTTCAAATCATAAACTTGAACGGATGGATCAAACCAACACCGTTTATGGAAAGTACATATTTTATAACAGTTTGAGCTATAAATAACGTTATTCTAATATAACACCGACATTAAAATTTGCCAGCTGTAAAATCAAGATAGAAGAATATATTAAGAGTAGGAAGAATGAGAATTTAGAATAATTAGAAAATTCAAAAAATAAAAAAGCTTTATAAAAGGAAGCTTTAATAATACAAAAGTGAGATCCAAAACCATAAATAAATTAATAAATAATATGAATTTATAAATCCCACTTTTACATTATCCTTTTTTATCTGCCGTCGGTGACTTTTATAAATTAATTAACACCCTCATATATTTATTTTATACACAAAATAAATAAATAAATAAATAAAAGGCCTTTCGGTTATATTTGAAAAGGATCGAAATAAATGGAAAAGCAAAATAAAAGAAAAATAAAAAATAAAAGAGAACGAAACATTACTTAGAAGGGTGTGAAAACCTTTTCTAAGCATACAGCGTAATGGAGAGGCCCAAAAACAATCCAAAAAAGATAGTATCGGGATGAGTACCAATTTGGTTGTATAACACGTTTAAAATCGAGATGTGGTTAAATTATATAAAATACGAGATTAAAAAGTTTTATTTAAAATTTGTTATATATAAAAATAGCATTGTAATTTGAAATTATTCATTATAATAAAAAATAAAAATTAACGTGACAGTTAACGTGTAAAATGTATGGCACGTGAGCTTACGTGGAATAATGTTGTGATTGATGAAACGTTATTAATCTCTTAATTTTAATCGATACTATTTAAATATTTATAAACTTTTTGATTAAAAAAATCTCTAAATTAATTTTTTTTTTTTTTTTGGATTGATTGATTGATTTTGATTCCATATTTTTATTTCAATTCTTGTAACGGAAAAGAAAGAGAAATTATTCCATAAATATATAATATATTATCATATTTTTCATTACAATTTGAATTCCAAATATACAATTTTTTTAAAAAATATTAGTCATTAAATAGAAATTTTAAATAAGATTTAAAAAATCTTAGGTTAAATAATTGCAATAATCACTACTTAACGTGTAACCGATAACCAACTTTTGGATGATTTTCTCCAAATTGTTTGGTTTTATTTTTATTTTTATTTTTTATGGTAATTAATAATTTAAAGAATATTTTATATTGGAATGCTGAGAAGGATGACACCAAAGTTTGATAGAGAGTGGAAATTATGACGGATTACACATAAAATTATTCAAGAGTGTGCAATCCACGTGACTACCACCACCAACTATATCATTATCTAATTAAACCAAATCCATATTATACCCATTTTATCTTAATTTTAGCTAAATTACAATATTAATGTAATATTATAAAAAAAAATACTTAATTATAAAGTTTACTTATACCCTAATGCAAGATGGGTAAGTATCGTAAAAAAAAAAAAAAAAAAAAAAAAAAAA
>NW_019272030.1:2303808-2317884 GCF_002738345.1 Cucurbita maxima | reverse complement strand
GGGTAAGTATCGAAAAAAAAAAAAAAAAAAAAAAAAAGTGACGTGACTTGTAATTGTCGCTTCAATTCTTTTGTTATTATAGTGAGTGAAAAATACACGGTTAAAAAGTCAATGCTTGTGATGTCTGAACCTTAAAAAAAAGTTATGGTAAAAGAATGAATATAATAAACCTCAAATTTATTCAAATCGGGTTTTAAATTTTAGATTTAACATCGATCTTATCTAACATGGTAATAAAATTATAGGTTTCAAAACTGTGTTTTAAGATGTAATTTGAGCTATACTCAGATTTGCTTGATACGGGTTTGTTTATATAATACGGTAATTTTGTATAGTTCATGGGCTTCTAGAAAAGGCCCAAACTAAAAGTTGGGCCATCCTCTTTATTGGGCTTCAACCAAGGATTCATTCTCACATCAAAAGAAGGCCCAAAAAAGCTTCCATATTGGACTTGAAACATATATTTTTGGGCCACTACTTATTCCACCACATATCATGAATACAACATTTAAATTAATTTTTTCATATACTATATATCATTTCCTAAGTGGGGTTCCCAAAATATTTATTGGACTCGGAATACACGCCTATAACCAATATATATATGATACTCGAAGCACACGACTATATATGTATAAGGCATACGACAGAACACAGTTTCCATAAAAGCATATCAAATCCTGTGCAACTTACAAGCACAATTCTGACTTCCCAGCGCTGCTGCAAAACAAGGAGGTTGAACTTTCTGATCAGCATACCAAATTGAGCGTTTTGCGACCAATTCAGCTATGAAATCATCCAGCTTCTCTTGGCTAACGTTCGGCATTGTCACAACATGGGCAATATTTCCTTCGCATATTAGCTGCCACCTCTTAATGAACTCTTCGTCTTGAGGTCGTTCAAACACGACTGTATTGCTCAGTTCATTCAGCATTGCACTAATTCCCACTTCACAAAGTCGGTCTTTCAGGTAGTGTGCATTTCCGAGACACTTCTGGACTTCCTTTTGAAACCCTTTATAGCCTTTTCTGTTGAGGGCGCACCAGAGGAAGATAGAAGCATGGCCGTTCCGGCTTCCCATGATTGTGGCATCTCTTGAGGCTAGATACCCGACATTATTGGAGAAGGCATTTATGTGCTCCAACCTTGTAAGGTGAACGCCGCAAGGCATTGGACATCCGAGGAACTTGTGGCCGGAAACACTGATGCTTCCGATGGGCTTCTTAAACGAGACCTTTGGTGCCTGCTCAAAAACAACAGGGGATGGATTATTGAAAAGTACAAACTATAAAATACAGTTCTATATGGTTGGCAACCAAGAATTAAGGTAAGATAGGAAAGTAGTAGCTGCAAAAACAACCACTCTTCCTGAGATAGTTAGAAGACAGCAGGTAAAACCCAAGAAGAAGAAAAAACTGTAACTTGGTGTGGAAGAAAAATCGATATTTATATATATAGCCAAAGAGGGATGAGGGTGGTTGCGCCAATTCTAACTAGCATTTAGAGCTTAGCTCATTGGAAGTGCTCAAGTCTACAAAAGCAGGACTAAAATGGAAGAAACAGCCCCTAGCAGATATTATCTGCTTTAGTATCGCCTTCAGCCTCACGGTTTTAAAATGTGTCTACTTTATCTAGTCCTACTAAAGTGTCTACTATGAAGAGGGTCTAGCCCTATTCTAACTAGTGTCTTGCATAGTTCTGTGACTAGCTTTTATACCATTTGTAGCCACCCAAGTCCATTACTAGCAGATATTATCTGCTTTAGCCCGTTACTTATCGTTGGCAGGCTCACGGTTTTAAAACGCATCTACTAGGGAGAGGTTTTCACACCTTTCTAAGGAATGCTTTGTTCCCCTTTCCAACCGATGTGGGATCTCACAAATTGCTATCAAGTTCCAAGCCAATACATAATCAACATCAACCTGACTTTCTATCTTGGATACAGTTAAATTTGAGCATACAATCAACTGCCAGCGAAGCTAGAAACATGTTCTAGTAAAAATTGCAAGTATGCAAGAAAGTGACTTACACATTTGATAAAAGGCATCATAAATCCAAACAATGCCCCATCACAATGGATGTAAAACCGATCTTTAGAGAACCCACACTCGCTGAGTGTTTGTATCACAAGATCAAGATCATCGACAGCTCCTTTCACCGTGGTTCCTGCAACAAGAATCCACTCAATTCTCACCTATAAAACGATTATATTCCCCTGTTTGTAGTAGAAAACATGAAGAAAGAGACAGAAATTACCAATATTAACATTGAGTATAGCTGGTTTATCTGTGTTGGCAAGCAACTTGAGTCTAAGGTCAGCACAATCGATCTCACCAGATACCAGACAGCCGACCCTCACACAGTTCATTCTATACAATCTAGCGGCTTTGAAAACGGAATAATGAGATTCCCCAGAAGCATACAGAATCCCATCAGGAAAATTTTCTCTCCTACAAGAACCAATGCCCAAAGCTTCACTACTGCTAAAACTAAATATGCATTAGCACCGTATGAACACAGGAAATCAAACTCAATGAAACTAACCCGGCAAGAATCCCATGAAAATTTCCTTCCGTTCCACAATGTGTAACATATCCCCAATACTCATTCTTCTCAATCTCCCAAAGCCGAGCAAACCAATCCAACACTCCAATCTCAAACTGTCTCGAGTGCACAGCGTAATTGTTTTCAACGAACGGATCCCCAAGATTGTTAATGAAGAAATGCTGCAACGGCGCCAGAGCACCGTAATCGAAGTCAAAATTATACGCGTAACCTAAAACAGAGAGCAGAGATACAAATCCAAGTCAGAAGAACAAAAATTTCAATTTCCTAAACGGAAACAAGATTTAGGTTTCCAAAAACTAAAAACCTAAATTATATTTAGTCCTCTCGAGGAGATTCTTTTTATAGCGAGCCAATACGCTAGCCATGTGCGCTTCCTTGTCACCGGTAGACTCGTCATTGTCGTCAGGCTCGGTGATGGGGAAGCAAGTAGCGATGGCATTTCTGCCGAGCGCAATCTCCCTCTTCCCTTTCTGATTCGATTCTGCGTGTTGTTGTCCCTTGAGATCCACGACAGTGTTGATCTCCGGAAAAGGCGGCAGAGGCTCGGAAAACACAACATTGACATCAAAATTTCCGATCACAGCCTCAATCCCAGCGTTGTTCTCAACCATCGTCATCGTACAGGCAGCCATATCTCACTATCTTCTTCCAGAAAATCTTCTCTCCGTCGCTCTGATCCTAATCTGAAAAATCCAATCAAAACTTGGCTGAATCAGATGAGTAAAAGATGGAATTTAAATAAAGAAACAGAGAGCGAGAGAGAGGAAGAAGGAACCTGAGTGTTTAAGCTTTGAGTATTCGCGCTAAAACGGTGTGTTGTGCCGTTGGAGTTGTTGTAAAATATAGCCCTTAAATAGTTTACGTTTTTTGAAAAAGAAAAAAAAAAAAAACTAATTTTATAAAATTAATTTACCACATTTATGACGTCATGAAAAAGAAACTTCCATTATAAAATTATGATTCCAAATGAATATTTATTAATTAAAATTGAGCAAGTAATTGTAAAACTCCACTCTTTTATTTATTTATTATTATTAAAAAAAACTAATTTTTAAATTAATTAATTTACCACTTGATTATAAAAATATTAATACAAATAAATATTTAATAAATTTATTTTTAAATGTTAAAACTGAGTGAGAAAATGTAAAACTGATTCTTTGTCCCATTCTTCTTTTTTCTTTTTTTTTGTCAAATTATTCTTTTAGATTAATTTTTTTCTTCAATCATAAATTAATAATTTATTCAAAATAATAATAAAAAAAAAAAGAAAATATGTGAATCTGTCTGATTCATGTATTCTGACCAAAATCCAGCAAAACTCATAAACATTCATCGAAATTTAGTTAGAATTCATAAATTTTAACGTGAATTTGACTAGATTCATGAATTTTGAACAAAAAAGCCGACAAAAATTCATGTTCTCCTTCTAGAATTTTGACCATTATTTATATAATCTCTAGCACCAATCTAGAAGAAGTTAACCATTATTCATATAATCTATAGTTTTTATTCTATAATTTTGGCTATTATTCATATAATCTATAGTTTGTTATTCTATTTTTTGGCTATTATTCCTATAATCTATAGTTTTTTTTTTCCAATTTTAAATTTATAGTTTCAAAGAAAAAAAATAATCAAATTAAATTAATTTCAAAATCAATAATTTTACTTAAATCACTATATTTTATTTAGAATTATGAATATTTTTAGTAGTTGTTCTTAAGAATATATATACTAATTTAAGGTTTGTTGCATGTATACTAATTAAATTTTTGAATATTTGATAGTAATTTTAAGCTGTATAATATTGTAACAATAAATTAATAATATTTTTTGAAATTGAAGATGACTAAGAATATAATTTGAAATAGCCAATTGAATAATATACTTATTTTTCCACTACCAACTTGTTTCTAAAGTTTAGATTACTATGAATAATAATAATGGAGTTTTAATTTGTATTATTTAATATCATAAATTTTGAATTCGTATTTAACACTCTTATCGTGTAAGTACGACTCGTTTATTAAATTCTCTAATGGCCTAACATGATTGTAGCGGTCAGGTAGTTTGGCAAGGCCTAATGAACTGAGATTGTTAATAGAGAAATGTTGGACTTCTCCCCGTAATCAAAGTCCAAATTAAAAGGGTAGCCTAAAACCGAGAGCAACGAAAATTTTTAATTGCTCAAATAAAATCCAACTCGCTAACCATGCTGGCTTTATTGTTGTTTGTGGACTCGTCATTGATGCCCGACTCATGATGAGAAGATGAACATTAGTAACATTAATATTTTTAAACTTTTAGAAAAATTAAATTTTATATATTTTAAGTGTTTATCCAATGAAAGAAATTAATATCCAATAAAAATATATATTTAAAAAAATGTTATATATATATATTTTTTAAGTTTTAAAGTATTAATAATTTTTTATTTAAAAAAAACCTTTTTATATAAATGGGAAAGTTTAGAATTGTTTTTATTGATTTAGACTAAATATTCAATTTTTTTAAAAAAATCTATTTTATCTATCAAAATTGAGCGAGGGATTGTAAAAATTCCTTATTTTCCGTTATCTAAAAGTCACAGAATATTCCTATATTTCCATTGCTTTTATTTATTTATTTTATTAATTACTGAAGCGAATATATCACATCATAATTGATACACATTATCTTTGTCTTTTTCTTCACCATGTTGTGTCGGTCAATTAGGTCTCTCACCTTAGGTCGAGTAGGTTTATTCTCCTACGCCATATCTACGTACGTTCACTTAATCTAAGTCCATCGCTAGTAATTATTATCCGTTTTTGCGCATTACGTATTATAATCAGTCTCACAGTTTTTAAGACCCGTTTATAGGTAGAAGTTTCTACACTCTTATAAGAAATAATTCGTTATTTTCTCTAATCAATGTGAAATCTTATAATTTACTTTTCGTGGGGGCTAAAGTCTTTACCGACACACCACCCAATGTCTGATTCTAATACTATATGTAATAACCTAAGTCAATGCTAGTAGATATTATTCATTTTAATTCGTTATACATACTTGTCAGCCTCACAATTTTTAAAACAAAATTATTGTAAATGGTTAGGATATGCGATTAAAAATTGAAATAAGGCAAAGGGCAGAGTCCCTCCATTTTTTTTTTTTTTTTGTAGTGAAATTATGAACAATTTTACCTTAAAATCAACAACATTTTTCCTTATACTCCAAGAGCCCCCAATGGCGTCTTACCCTGTCCAGCTTCAAAGTAGAAGATGAGCATCGCTAACATGGCGATCCTAGCATGCTTGATCTCAGCCAACTTCAATCTCTCCAATTTCTCCGTGTCTGGAATGTAAACCCCATCTTTAATAGTTCCGGCAAATCCCAACGGATCGAAGAATTTTCCGCCGGGATAACCCTGTTCTCCTGTTGCGTTTGCGAAGTTCTCTGCTGTCCTCGACCATGGCGTCGCCCATTCCACCGATTGAGACTCTGGGTTGAAGAAATCCACCCACCGCTTGCTCTCCACCCATCCCATTAGTAGAAGCTGGGTTCCCAGCAGTGATCCGAAGGAGAATGGAGCAATTGCGCCTGGATCGGCTCCGGCTTCGAACCATGGGATCCCACTCCAGGCTTGCCCTACGAAGATTCCGACCACCGCTGCCATTGCCCACCGGCCGTGGATCAGCTCTGCCTCTCTGTACCATTTCAGAAATGCAGGGTCCTTCCCCAACCCTAATGGGTCGAAGCCGAAGTCACCTGGAAGTCTACGCAAACGGAACAAGTAATTGCTTAGGAGGTGTTCGATGAAATGCCTCAATCAGCTTTTAGACAGTAACTAAAAAAAGTGCAACTAGAAGAAAGTAAGCGAGAGACATACGAGCCATCTAGCCATTCTGGGTCGACTAAGTTGCCTCCGCCCTTAACAGCAGGGATCCAAGACTTCTTGGGCTGAGCAGCGGCGACGATGACAAGCTTGCGAGAGCCAACGACATTGACACCGCCTCTGGCTCCAGCCAACAAGGTCTGGGTTCTGCTACCTCCACGGAGGAAGGGTGAGCCCAACCCATTAAGCACAGCACCAGAGGTTGCAGCCATGGCAGGTGAAATGAGAAGTTTCAGGTATGAATCGAAAACTATGTCTTATGATTTGATCAGAAGGGTCTGTGGAAGATATTGTGAATTGAATTGTGGGTTTAAATGGAGTGATGTATGAATTATGATGATGAGAATCTGGAGGGGGAAATCTAAAGGAGGGTGTTGGATAGATTTCTGACCAATGAGAAACAAGTTCTTCATCCGCTCCTCCACCTGGCCGCTTACCACGTTAGCCTCTTTTCAGCCTCATGTTTCACCCCCAATTTCCTGATGCTATAGAACATAAATCCTTTTTGTCCCCATGTCTTCTTGTCCGGATATGAACCTCCTCTTAAACTTGGTAGAGATATATTTAATAGATATTTATTATGTTAAACTGAAATTTATTGCTTTGAATATGTTGTTTTTGGATTTAGATAATGTATTTGTATTCATCTAGATGAATGTGTGAATGTGTGCAATGTGAATCTAACACTTCTTGATCAGTGAAAAAATTATTTTCTTTTCGAAAAATGGGTCTTAATTTTTATCTTAGTTGAGAGAATTCTGCCCCTTCCTATAAAATTTTAGGTTGCTCTAAACAGAAATCCCATGGATGAAAACCAACGTAAGAGAACCTTAAAACGGCAAGGAAAAACAGAGAGTTGTAACTCCCGACCTTATTTCATCACAAAAAA
Source organism: Cucurbita maxima (assembly GCF_002738345.1). NCBI lineage: Eukaryota > Viridiplantae > Streptophyta > Magnoliopsida > Cucurbitales > Cucurbitaceae > Cucurbita > Cucurbita maxima. The sequence goes on along the minus strand of NW_019272030.1, from coordinate 2,310,547 downwards.
ACCGCCCAATTCACTAAATAAAGAACCCAAAAACTGCTATATATATATATATATATATATAATTAAGAAGAGCCCAAAACGACGAAGGCAAAGGTGAAGCAAATCCAGCAAGAAAAATGGCTGCTACTTCTCCGGCCAACATTTTCATACTTGCAGGGCAGAGCAACATGGCAGGCCGAGGCGGCGTCTCCAAAGACCCAACCACAGACAAAAACGTGTGGGATGGTTATATCCCCCCAGAATCTCAACCCAACCAATCCATCTTTCGATTCACTGCTGATATGGTATGGGAGCAAGCCCGTGAGCCACTCCACTGGGACATCGACGTTGTAAAGACCAATGGGGTTGGACCCGGCATGCCTTTTGCCAATGAGCTTTTGGCCAAAGCTGGCCCTAGCATTGGCACCATCGGTCTGGTTCCGTGTGCCATTGGAGGATCTCACTTGAGAGAATGGGTTAAAGGGACTGATAGGTACACCAAATTGGTTGAACGGATGAAACGTTCGGAAGAACATGGTGGGAAAGTTAAGGGATTCTTTTGGTATCAAGGAGAGTCCGATGCGGCGGTGGAAGAAGAAGCTAAGTCGTACGAGAGAGAGCTGAGTAAATTCTTCACGGACTTGCGTGCAGACGTGAACCATCCAGATCTACCCATCATCCTGGTTCGTCATATCTAAACTTAAATCAAAACATATGATATGTTGTGCTGAAATTTGTGTTCTTAAAAACTGCAGGTGAAGATAGTGACCCATGATTTCTTCATAAGCCCAGATTTTGAGTTCAAAGACGAGGTATGGAATGCTCAGGAGGCAGTCACGCAGAAGCTACCAAACGTAAGAATGGTGGACGGTAGGGTGGCGGTGGGGAACTTTGATGAAGGGCTTAACGAAGATAGAGGTCATCTCAACGTTAAATCTGAAGTGAATTTGGGCAAAATGTTTGCTCATTCCTATTATTCAAACTTCGCTCACTTCATTTCCTAATTAATGTGCCTATTTCATACCCAAAAAAAAAAAAAAAACATTATTTATGATTTTAATTTTTAATCCTAACCACTAAAGTAAACATTAAATAAATTATGACATGATTTTCATAAAGTTGGAAAAATGGTTACCATTCATCAATTTAGTCCTTAAATTTTAAAATATCTCTCATCAATTATTAATACATTTTTTATATATATATTTATTATTATTTTTTTTTTGTTAACTTTTTATTTTGTTTTTGATGATATCTTTTATCTATTCCATTTTTTAAAAAATTGGACTTATAAATAGAACTTAGGGTTTTAGGGCTTAGGGTTTAGGATATAGTACCGATTTGTTATAAAATAGAATTTAGGGTTTTAGGGTTTAGAATTTAGCACCAGTTTGCTGTTACCAATCAGTATTTGTGTGATTACTTGTATGTCTCGAGTATTTGCTTTCTTTTTCTCGTGTTATTTTTTTTTTGTAATTTTTGATAAAAATAATTTCTATTAAATTATTTTAATTTCTAGAATTCTTATACGGACCAATTTAAACATATTTCAATCGTTTAGTATCTAATATTAGAGAATTAGTAAAATAAACTAAATTTAGAGATTATTTTTTATTAATTAAAACTTTAGATTCTCTATTTATTAGTTTTATTTTTTATTTTTATACAAATAGTAGGATATTAAAAATATTTTAAGGTGAAAATTCAACAACATTTTCAACTAGTAATTAATAGCAAATCATAAGGGTATTTTCGTAAAATACTCATAACGTCCCATACTGCAACCTTTTCCATCTTAACATTAAAATATAATTATTTAAAAATCCTGTTCAACATGTGGATGACGGAATTGCCCTCCATCTTCATTCCAAATACCCAACCAGTCCATCTTCTTCCCCTAGATGCTATCAACAGTCAAAGATCCTCTCTACTGATCCCTAAGTATTCCCAAACTACTTCTCTACCCTTTCTCCTCTAATTTTCCCTCTCTCGCTTTCTTTCCCATGGCCTTTCCTCGTCTCTGTTGATTCCATGGCGGATATGGATTTCGTCGAGGGTGTTGGAGAGAGTTCTTCGCCGCCTCGAAGCTTCGGTGGCTTCTGTGCTGTCCACGATGTTCGGAACGATGTTTATACTCGGTTAGTTGAGCGTGGACATGAGGAGGCAGTTTCTAATCCCCAATTTCGTGAGAACTTGGATGCTCACTTCAATCGCTTGCCTCCGAGGTAGTTTATTTCGATTTTATTTGATCGCGATTTGGATATTTGACTTCTTAACTCTTGCTCTGCTATTTTCTATGTGCACTCTCCCCTTTTTTATTTTATTTTTTATTTTTTATATTTGTAATTGATGTTGAGCTGCTTTAATGGAGTGAGTGTAAATGCATTTGCATCCTTGCTTTAATATAGTTTGTCTAACTCTGCTGATTAGTGGTTGCTACTTTTAGTGGATTAATTTTCTTCGGAATTCTTCTTTCTAATACGCGTCTGTCATAATCCTACTGATTCTGCTTAATCTATATGTTGTTTTCTGATGCTGGGAAAGTTCGTTTGGTAACGGTTCCTTTTCTAGTTTTCCGTTTCTGAAATTTAGTTGGCTGTCTGCATGTATAATTTTTTGATTGATTGTTTGTTTTTTTAAACACGCTTTTGGTGGATTGGTTATCAAGTTTGGAAACAAGAATATTTTCGTTTAAATTACGTTTTTTAGTTTTTAAAATTTAGGTCAGACCTCAAAAACGTGTTCAGAAAGGAAATAGAACTGACTTAATTTCTTTCTTTGAAAAGTATTATTGGTTGACATTTGTTAAATTTTGAATTGACTAAACTTGTTTGGCGTAAGGTTGAACTTTCCAGCTTAAGAACTTAGTGTAGTACTCTGCTATCATATCCCTGGTTAAATGCCTGCGAACTGTTTTGTAGTACTTGTGGCTTAAAAAGAATGAAAGATTTTTTTAACATAAGGATCAGGACTTGATCGTACTATAGAATTTAGCTAGTTTTATTGTGTCTTCTTGGATTTTCTGGATAAGAAATTTACTAATCTTATCAAAGACCACCGGAACAATTTTAGATTGTGCTTCTCGTAAGATGATAAAATATGGAATTCTTACTGGCTGATGAGTATGTAAGTAGTATAACATGTTAAAATTACTTAGGGCTATATCACCGGGTAGGGATGATCTACTCCATTCTCTTTAAATTATTAACTTCTTGGTTATTTATAATTATTCTGTCAGTTATGGACTTGATATTAACATGGAGAAGGTGGAAGATGTTTTGTTACATCTAAAGCTTCTTTCCCTGGCTAAGGATCCTGAGAAGTGCCCTGTTTACCACATTCGTTTTCTGGAGGTATTTTTTCAATTTCATTTGTTTAATTTTTAGTGGAAACTAATGGGCAGTGTTGCTTGGTTCTAAACGTTCTTATAGTTTTGTGCATAGAGTGTGATAATGCCAAACATATGGCGGAAAACATATAACCTGGGGCAAAAATTAGAAAAATGGCTCGCAGAATGAGAAAGATATATTCAGTTTCCTATTCATGACTAGTTAGAGAGTGTGACAATTTGAAATTACTATATTATGAGGCCATAACCACCACTGCTGAAGGTAAGACTTCCTAATATCAGAGGGAAAAAAACTGAGGATGGCGCATTACTAAGGACTGCATCAAATTGCCATTTGGTTCAAGAGGAACGAGGAAATTTTTAAAAATTGATACGAGGATGTTCACAATAGTTGGATTTTTGATAGTTGATGGTTTAAAATGTTGTTGTGAAGTCTTTGTATTTTTGTTCTTCTTTTGTCCGTTGTAGTTAGATAGGCAATTATTGTGCAACATTTCATAATGATTACTCATATCTCTGTAGCCCTGTATAAAATCTTACTCTTATCAATATACTCTTCATTTTTATTAAATAAAGTTTGTATGTTGTTTGTTTAAGCTTTGGTTTAGTGGTCGGAGGTTTTATTGCTCTACATTTTTCTTGTTGATTTTGTAGCACTTAAGTACTAAGTCAGATGGCAATGATGATCACGTTTTTATTGATAGTATTCTATTAAGTGGCTCATCTGATGAAGCAGCTGATAGAAGACTTCCACTGTCGCACGAGAGGTAATTATTGGACTTATTGCATTTTCATTATTAGGCTAACAACGGTCTCTCCCTCCTTGCTACCTTCTCTCCAATACCTTAGTTTTCTTTCGTCAAATATTTGATTTGTGTTTAATTGATTTCTTAATCATTGCTTTGTAGAACTCAAGGAAACATAATTGACTTTGAGCCTTGTTCCAAGCTTGAGGACTTAAATTTGGATGTTGGAAAGAACTCAAAGGCCATGGATGAGAGATATTATAAGGACAATTTTTCCAAAAGGTATAATTTAATTGGAAGTGGGAGGAATTTTTGATTAACACACGCGTGTTTGTATTCACTATTTCTGTGAATTTATCATATTGCAAATTCTTGTAGCTCTCGTCAGGGTTCAAAATTTTGACGCGTATTATTTTCGGCCATCTATATAATAAATGCAGGCAGCGCAGTATTGCACATGTTCCAATACATGAAGTGATATTTTCAACGATTGACAAGCCAAAGCTTCTTAGCCAGGTAAGCTGGAATTACTGTTTTGTCTTTGATTTTTTGTTATTGTATTTACATGAATCTTTTGGCGAGGCAAAACTTCTTAGTCAGGCATGCTCATTGAAGTCTTGTCTTATGCTCCTGTCTAATGGAACTTACATATATAAGGCTGAAATTCTACTGTGTTTAGCATTCCTACTAGCTTATGGTACAATCTTTAGAAGATGGCTTTAAAAGAACAACGGAACTTATAACAAGGGCAGAAACTTTTTGATAGTTTATTATTGTTTGTTATCAGTTTTAGTGGCTGCATTATTTTGGTGTATGATACTATATTTTGAGCAAGTCAAGTCTGAAGGAGCTTTTGGGCAAATGAAAAAAAAAAAAAAAATTATTTCAGTAAGAATCCATTTCATTGAAAGAATGAAATATACCAGTGGCAGTCCTTATGTTCAACCGAGGGGGCAATATACTTTTTTTTCTTTAAAGAGCTATGTGATATAAGAAGGGAATACCATGTGTATATTTATTACAGATAGGAACGGGAATAGTCCTGAAAGCAATTAAACCTGCACTCCGTGAAGAAGTAACAAAAAGATATAGTGAGCCAAATTTCACAGTTTCCTTTCTTACTATGCTGAATGACTTCAATTCCTGTATAATTAAAATTCCTAAAAAAAAGTGGCCCTGACAGCGTTGAACCACAAACACAGAGTTATTCTAACTAACAGAGAAAACACCAATTAATGCATGGAATTGATATTGAAAATTAAGTGTACACAAATTGAGAGCTCGAAGCTTCTATCAGAGATGATTAGTAAACGAACAATCTATCATGAGGCGATTAATACTTGTACTTGGTGTTGAGCATAATTCAACTTCTATCCTAGTCATTTGCTCATGTCAGCTGGTCATTGGTATGAAAGTACCAGTATGGTAGAATTCAGACTGGTTTTTTCTAACGCCTTATAAGTTTTTTTTCCTAGCTTTCTGCTTTGCTTTCTGATATAGGACTTAACATCCGAGAAGCACATGTGTTTTCGACATCTGATGAATACTCCTTGGATGTATTTGTCGTGGATGGATGGCCTGTTGAGGTACAGCATTGTGATATATGCTAAATGTATACTTTGCCGTTTCTACTGCCCTGTTATTTGTATTTTATGTTCTTGTTTGATTTTTATTTTATTCTTTATTGACGTTTTCCCATACTTGTAACTGGTATTGTATGATGATATACAATTATCATATGGCATGATAGGAAGATCTAATATATCTTTGCTATTTGGCTCAAAATTGCCTTCTTTTTTTCCTCGTTGCTTGTTCCCAACTTCAGGTTATTTCACTCTCTGGCCTTAAGAAAAAAGGTTCTGTAGTTCGAGGAACTGTAGATTTACTCTGAGTTCTTACTCTGTTATTTAGTCGGCCTTTTAAGTTGCGTGTATGCAGCAACCACCCCAAAAGTAATCCGCATTCAAATGTTGGGATTAGAGTGGTAGTGCTTGCCCAGCTAATTGTCTGATCTTTCAACATGTCTATTTTAAATCAAGACCTGAAACCTGTATGAGATTTTTGGATATGACGTCTAACAAAGATTCTTCACATTTTGCATCTGTACCTTAAAATTTTAAATGGAACATGGTATCTGATGGGTTAATTAAAAAAATTATGTTTTATCCCAGAACAGAAACCTTCTAATATTTTAAGAGTGATCAGTATTATGTGTGCTTTATGACATGATCTGTGCTGAGTCTAAATGTTGCTGACTTCGCAATCTTGTGACCAGGAAACTGGTGGTTTGTATGAAGCTATGGAAAAAGCAGTGGCTAGATATGAGGTAAATTGTGTTTTTTCTATTGCCTGTGATAGAAGATTGTTTCGAAACCAGATTTCCACCCCTTTTCCCTTTCCAAAGAGAGAATAAGAAGGAAATAATGTAACTTCTTTCAATGGAATGCCAGGGGTCATGGTCTGGTTCTTCACATTCTCATCCAGCAGTCAAGAAAACATTAGACGCCCAGAAAAAAACAGAAGATTGGGAAATAAATAGACGGTTACTGAAGATAGGTGAAAGAATTGCATCTGGATCTTGTGGTGATTTGTAAGTTTGAACTGAAATTCACTTTTCTTTGACAATGTGGAGAATAGGAAAAAAAAAAAAAAAAAAAAAAAAAAA
>NW_019272030.1:2258291-2303499 GCF_002738345.1 Cucurbita maxima | reverse complement strand
AAAAAAAAAAAAAAAAAAAAAAAAAGAAGGGAACAAAGGCTTCTAGAATGGATTATTCATCTTCCATAGTACCTGTACCGTGGATTATTCATCTCCCATCTGCAGGTATCATGGATTATATCTTGGTCATGATGTAGCTGTCAAGATATTAAGATCTGAAGATCTAAATGATGATTTAGAGGATGAATTCAATCAAGAAGTGGCAATTCTCAGGTAATTTTGATAGTTATGTCCCAAAATTATTGTACTGTAAATTTAAGAATTCACTGATCATTTCTGCCGGAGGACACCATCTCTTGATGGCAGTCATTTTTCTTGCTTATTTATGGCTAATATTTTCTTGCGAACTTCTATATCTTAATAGTTTATTTAGTTAAATCATGCAGAACATGTGCACTGTTTCAGCTTGAAAGTATACATGCTGGTAGATGCACATTTTTCACAAAGTGATCTCGTTGGTAGATATTATGAAATAGCTTCTTTTTGTTTTGTTTCTAGAGGAGATTATGTTTGGATACTTTACATATAGGGGGCCTTCAGTTGTTTTAATTACTGTTCAATTAATGAATTTGAAATGAACTGCATTCCTGAAAATGAAATTGCAAATATGATGTTCATAAAATTCCTCGTTCAAACATTGTAAAAGAATTAATTACATTCGTATCTAAAGGATCTTCTGGCAGACAGTAACATTGTTTAGTGGCTGCAGATTCAAAATCTTCAAATTCGTCAAACTGTTTTGATGTTTGCCACTCCACATTTTCCCCGATCCCTCGATAATAGTTTCCTTTTATTTCAGCATTTATGAAGGGATATTTCGAGAGTTATATTTTTTAATCAATTTATTATAGGTGTATCTACCGCCATACATCCTTTTGTGAAGGGATCTTAATTAATCTGAAATGCAGGAAGGTCCAGCACAAAAATGTAGTTCGTTTTATAGGTGCGTGTACGAACTCTCCACATTTGTGTATTGTAACAGGTATGGAAATCTCTGCTCGATTGTTCCTTCTTTTAATTTTTTATGTCCTCTTTTTTCATCAATTTTGGTTAGTTCTTGTACGATCTTCTTCTGTAGTTTTACATGTATATCTTGATAGATGTTTGCCTGCTTCTTACAAGAGTTGCATGCTAAAAAGCGCAATACTGCACCAATCAGAAGATTCAAGCGAAGCTCTCCTAACTTCATGTTCTAGTGAAAGGTTTTGATGGAGGTCAACTTTGTTACGACAAATAGTTATGTCCTTGGAGACTAAGTTGGCTGTCTGAAATTTGCCTGACATTAGTTTTGGCCAATAGATAAAACTACCAATTTTATGATTTTTTTTTTTCTTTTTGAAAAGGCAATAAAAGTTTCCATTTGTTTTAGGATGAACATAGTATCTTCACAAGGTTTAAATTTCATTATAAGAAGCGTTAGTAACTCAACATTGACATTTGCATTCACCGTAGTATCCGGAGGATATTATAGTGCTTTGCGTTAGTCTTGAAGCAAAGAAATACAGAGGGGTGGGTGGTAGTTTTGTTGCAATAGTACTAATGTAGGGAAATTTTATTGCATTTTTGTAGCTCCATCTGTATTTATACTTCACCCCAGAAATGCCTAATTTGGCTTGCGTTCTGGATTGGAAATTGGTCCTTAAAGTTCACTTTCTTCTGTAGTTCTGTTTTATTGGATTTGTGTTTTAACTGTATTATTCAAATACAATTTTTAAAATTTGTCGTTTCTTGCAGAGTATATGCCAGGAGGGAGTCTTTATGATTACTTGCACAAGAATCATTGCGTGTTGAAGCTCTCACAACTGCTGAAGTTTGCTATTGATGTTTGTGAAGGAATGGAGTACTTACATTTAAATGACATTATTCATAGAGACTTGAAGACAGCAAACCTGCTAATGAACACTCAACATGTAAGATTACAGTAATGTGAGCATCTTAAACGATTATTTTGATATCAAACGGGTTTTATATGAATTAGGTGTTGGAAGATAACAGAATGAAAATATATTTGAAAGTTGTTTTGGGGTTTGGAAGGAGTCATTCCATCCCCTGGATTAAGGGAAAAAGAAAGAGGAGTAAGCATACTAAAATAGCTATTGTAAACGAGATATTACTCTAAGCTCTAATATGATTATTTAGAACGGGAGATGTACAAATTCACTCTACCATCAACAATTAACATTCACTGTTGTCCTGAGCTGACTGAAAAAGAAAATATATTAACTGGTGTCATGTTGCTAATACGAAATACATGTGAAAGCGTCTTCACATATAACTGTTACTTTCTATTGGCATTTTGGACTAAATTAGATACATAACGGGATGGACTTTTGTATTAGTGGTTAACATTGCTGGGATCCTCTGGTTGTTTTGATCATTTCTTTTAACTGTTGAAGCAGTTGTACACTTGTATTACTTGTGTGGAATTTTGGAGCAGGATTTGCATGTGTTTCCTGAGTTGTACATTTGTCTATTCTCTTGTTAAAAGATAGTACTGCCAACATAGAAAGAGAGCTGAAGGTAGGAAACTTGTTTTGTAGATTACATTTCCACATAATGTTCTTTATTATAAATTTTCTTCTCACAATTACTTCCTGTTGATTTAGCGAGTCTCATTTAAAAGTTTCGTTTACTTTCATCCTATGGAGAATCAATGGAGGCCAAGGAAATAAGCCAGTATTATCGTAGTGATGTGCTTTTATGAGCTTGTACTAACTATGGATTTTAATCTACTAACGTGTAAAAGGCATGTACTTTTTTTGCATTCAAGGTTGTGAAGGTGGCAGATTTTGGAGTTGCACGATACCAGAGTCAAGGAGTAATGACAGCAGAAACTGGAACATACAGATGGATGGCACCTGAGGTGATAATCTGTCGGAGGATATTGGCAAATTACCATGCCACTTGCTTAATTTCCTAATTTATAGTATTAGCAGCATTTCAATTTGACTTCAATCTTTTTGCTTTGATTTTACTTTTCACCTCAAGGTAATAAATCATCTGCCATATGATCAGAAAGCAGATATTTTCAGTTTTGCGATTGTGCTTTGGGAACTAGTAACAGCAAAGGTACATCTCAAGTTGACTACAATATTACATTTCCTTATTTATTTATATATATATTTTTTGCTTGCTTGTATTTTAGGGCTGCTAGTACTGTGCAATATTGTATATAAGATGATAACATATCTTTATCATTTTTTTGTTGATCGCTTAATAGTTATTGGACAATTACTCCATGCTTTTGATTATTCTTTTAACCAAAGCTTTTGGTATCTCAGGTTCCGTATGATTCCATGACACCATTACAAGCCGCCCTTGGAGTAAGACAGGTTTGTGTATGTCCTAATTTTTTGTGCATTACTTATTTTTTTGAGCTTCCATTGAGAAAAATAAGAAAAAGGAAAAAGAAAACTCCAGCCCAACAAAAAAATGAGACTCCAAGAAACTACAAAAAAGAACTACAATCCAACAAAATCAAACCAAAGGTAGTCATAGTTACAAAAAGGCTTAGTGACACATGTCAATGTTGAACCTCAACACCTCCCAAACCTCATCACACGACCTCTCATCTCTCTAGCAATCATATTGTTTCCATAAAATAAGAAGCTAGCTTGCCCCAATAAATTGCCTGAAAAGGCCAACTGAGCATCTCCTCAAATAATAGTTTAGCCATTGTCATTCCAAGCTAGAAAAGAAGACTCATTTCTTTCTTCCCTTCTATAGAGCACCTATGTACCAATGATAAATGGGGAAATTTGACGTAGCTGCTGTATGCATCTCAGTTTGATTAAAATAAAAAAAAGAGGGAAAAAAAGTCATGCCTATTATACATAAATGGGGAATTAGAAACGTACCAAACTAAACAGAAGATTCAATTTACAGTTTGTGAAAGGAAAGATGGGGGCAATCGAAGAAGGTTGCTGTTTAATATAAAGAACAACATCAAAATAAATAGGATGATTTAGAAGAATGCTCCGGTTGCTGTATTATTTCCCCTTTAGCGACTTGGCAGAATACAGAATTCTAGGCTTAGACTTCATAATCTGTTTTCAGGGACTGCGTCCAGATCTTCCCAAAAATGCTCACCCCAAATTGTTGGATTTGATGCGACGATGTTGGGATGCAGAACCTGAAAATCGGCCTCCATTTACTGAGATAAAAGTTGAACTTGAAAATCTGCTCGAAGAAGTTCAGGTATACCTCCTCCCTCTTGTCTTTACAGCCTCATGCACAATACACAACATGATACCCTTCTAACTTTCTGATCCCATGTGTACTTAGATGTGTACAAAATATGAAGAAAATTATGCAGCAGTTAATGGCAGCTAATGTAGCTGTAGAAGTTCAGGGCTTTATCCTGTATTTTCCGTGAGGTATTTATTTTGTTTACCACTTCTGGTTCTTCATATAGTTACACAAATATTGTACATCTGGGAGAGAAAGAAGTATAGAGGCGGCGCAGTGCAAAAAGAGAAAAGAAAAAGCATGTTCTCATTACAAAAATACTTGTTGCCACGAGGATGTTTTCAGTAAATATAGTAAAATTATCTGTTTTTAGCCTTTCAAGTTGTTCAGTGGCCCATAGGTGCATATACATTCTTGGTTCTCCCCACTTATTTAGAGGCTATACCATACATTATAGAAAATTGGCAGCCTTATATCAGCTTGCCAAAAACTTACAATTATTATCAGGTAATTGGATTCTTTCTGATTTCTTTTTGTTCTTGTAAGGAACTTTAATCTCGTGTTTGTTTTGGAAAACTATTCACCAATTTGTGTAAAAGGAATTTTCTTTATTGAAAGGAAGAGCAGGGAAAAGTAGTAGATAGTTTCCAAATTGGATCACATTCTTGCCTTTGAAGCAAAGATGATTAAGAACTGAAGACTTTCGGCAACTTTATTCAAATTTTGCTGTTTTAGTCGATCAAGCTTTAGGTTATTGTTGCAGCCATATTAAAATAGAAATGATTCCCAAGACAATATCTGCACATTGCAAGGGAAATGAGCAAGATTTATATGACTATGATTAGTCTTCTGGAAACCCAAAGAGAAATCCACCAAGCTTCTCTTTGAAAATATGATTAGCCTAATTGGTCTGTTGCAGCCTTGTTTGTGCAAGCTTCTCTTTGAATTTAAAGATAATTAAAGTTTATGTTCTTCCTCTTCCCCAAGAAAGCAAACTCCAATACCATTAAAATAGTTTGAATATACGTCTGCTTTTGTGTACCGTTTAAGTCTATTGTTAGCATATATTATCCTTTTTAGGCTTTTCTGTTCGGAGTTCTCCTCAAGGATTAAAACGCATCTGCTAGGGAGAGATTTTCTACACCTTTAGAAAAGATGTTTCATTCCCATTCTTGACCAATGATAGTAGAGTCATGTTGTACGTTCACTTGTGTCAATAAAAATAAACAAAAAATATATAACTCTATTTGAGATTCATAGGAAACAATCAAAGATTAGTATTTCGAAATTTTTCTAATGTCTAGTCGATCTTTTGAAAATCCTAAAATGTAAAATTAGCATCTCGAAGTTTTCTCTTTTCTCAAATGTCTACCTCGATCTTTCGATAACCCTAAAAGTAAAATCACCTAAAAGATAACAACTTTTTCTTAATTTTGCAAAATGATTCTGCAACGCGTTTTTGCCATTGTTCTTGATATAATCAAATCCCACTTGGATTCTTGTTGTTTGTTTCATAGCAACAACTGTCTTCCCTTTTTTCCTATTCTTCTCTATTCTCAAATGGACAAAGTGAGGTTTGATGTATGCATGTGAACCTAACCCCACTTTTCAACCATACTCCCATCAATGTATACGATCACGAAGGTTTAACATTCAAAATTTGTTGTTGTTATTTAATCTACATTTATGTATTTCCTATGAGATAATATACAATTGAAAAAAAAAAAAAAAGGGAAATTCTTTTAACTATTAAGTAAAATTTGTTTAAGATAAAAATATTCTAGAAAACGACCCGATCAGCTCAATTAAACCCATCCGATTGAGTTGAATTATAACTTATTTAGTTGGGTTGGATTCAAATAAATGATTTTTTTTTATTATTTATTTTCTAATTAGAATATAATTTTTCAAAACACTCTATTCTAAATAAAAATATATTTTACATATTAACATTTTAATTTTTCATAAAACAAAAAATTGAATTGAGTTCATTATTTAAGAAAATCCGTTTGAGTAAAAAGAAATTACAATCCGAGTAACTGGGCTAAGTACAACTCAATTCATAAACACGCGCACAATATACTAAATCGAAAACCCTCCAAGTAAACAACAATCCATATTTTAATTAGATGATCATATTTGTATTTGAGGATGTCGAAAGTTGCATAGATGTGTACCCATCATAGATTGTACAATTTGAGGAGTATTAAAAAAAGGGCGAAGCATAAAAGTTATTAAATACGACAATATTACTTTCTTGAAAACGTGTGGGGTTCGTAAAGTAAAATTCCTTTGCCATTTGTTTTGATATTATTCAAAAGCTTAAGAATCTTTTTTGGGACAAAAAGAAATTGTAAAGGATTCCATTCACATGCCATAATTAAATTACAATGCATTTTCCTCATATCATCAACTTATATTATAAAGTTTAGTGGATACATATTTTATATTATTCAACTTTCAATTTCAATTTTATGTTCTTAAGAAATACATTATCGTCCCACAATTACATTTGGAATGGAAATTATTTAAAATTTTGATCACAACTCAGTTTAAATCATCACCACATCGTCTCACGTATAAACTTTCATTAAATTTAAAATGTTTAAGAAAATAAAAATTAAAATAACTAATTAATTTATTCTAATTACTTTATATTTCGAATTAAAAAACGAATGCTAATATAAAGTCAAAAATGACCATTTAGCTTGAATGTTTGGCATAGAATAATCACCGACCCCAAAGTTGATAGCAATTATTGTGGATGGGGCCCTTTATGATTGGATTGACCATATAAAAATAAAAACAACCAACTTTCATTTATGTCGAAGGAAGGAGCATTTTGCTAACCTATTGACTTAGTTGTTGAGTAAGGGCTGGGGAAGGTACAACTATGCATACCTTTAAATGAATTTCGACCTTTGCTGAGTCACAGGCAACGTTTCGAAAAGCAAACACGAGTTAGGTGGTGTTATTATAGCAAGAGATAGGTCGATCTCTACTCCATTTTACAACTTTTTTTCAATTAAAGCCGACGACCGAACATTCAAACTAACACATAGTTCAATTAGGCTTCAAATTTTATACGCTTCTTGTAACGATGTATTAATCTATATTACTTCGACGATAATACCCTTAATCGTAATTTTTTAATAGAAGGAAATGGAACTCCATTTTACAACTTTTTTTCAATTAGAGCCGACGACGGAACATTCAAACTAACACATAGTTCAATTAGGCTTCAAATTTTATACACTTCTTGTAACGATGTATTAATCTATATTACTTTGACGATAATACCCTTGATCGTAATTTTTTAATAGAAGGAAATGGAAGTTTGGGAGGAGAAAAGTTGGAATGCATTTATTGAGATATATAAACATAAAAGAAAGCATAATAAGCTCTGATTTGAGCAAAAGAAGGTAGAGACAAAGACAACATGGGAATATGTCTTAGAAGGAAATACATTAATTAAAAAAAAACTACATTAATTATGATATCTGCGATGAAATAGAAACACCAAACTAAAATTCACACTATTCTTCAAATCTTTGAACGCACACTCTTATTTGACTTCCACATCTTAATAATATATTCTCATCTCGTCTTCCTGCACCAAAATAAAAAGAAATAAATAAAGAACAGTCCAAAATAGTGACGTTTCTATGTGGATTGAAAGTAACATGTTTTAATTTTGTGTTATTCACGTGGAAAAAAGACAATGAGATTTGGTGGGAGATTATTATGTTTTCCTTTTTGTAACTTGTTTGGTGGAAGAATTAAATTACCTTGGTATAAAGAGCGTTTAATTCCTAGTAGTGTGGAGGGGGTGGTGATGAGTAGTAATAGACGGGTGGCGGTGGAGAGTGGTACACCGGTGGCGGTGGAGAGTGGTACACTGGTGGTGGGTAGTATACCTTTTTCGGTGGTGGTGGAGAATGGTACACTGGAGGTGGGTAGTATACCTTCTTGGGTGGTGGTGGAGAATGGTACACGGGAGGTGGGTAGTATACCTTCTTGGGTGGTGGTGGTGAGTAGACTGGCGGTGGGTAGTATACCTTCTTCGGTGGTGGTGGAGAGTAGACGGGTGGTGGGTAGTATACCTTCTTTGGTGGTGGTGGAGAGTAGACGGGCGGTGGGTAGTATACCTTCTTAGGTGGTGGTGGAGAATGGTACACTGGAGGTGGGTAGTATACCTTCTTCGGTGGTGGTGGAGAATGGTACACGGGAGGTGGGTAGTATACCTTCTTTGGTGGTGGTGGAGAATGGTACACAGGAGGTGGGTAGTAAACCTTCTTTGGTGGTGGTGGAGAATGATACACGGGAGGTGGGTAGTAAACCTTCTTTGGTGGTGGTGGAGAATGATACACGGGAGGTGGGTAGTAAACCTTCTTTGGTGGTGGTGGAGAATGATACACGGGAGGTGGGTAGTATACCTTCTTGGGTGGTGGCGGAGAATGGTAGACGGGAGGTGGGTAATACACCTTCTTAGGTGGTGGTGGAGAGTGATAGACGGGAGGTGGATAGTACACCTTTTTCGGTGGTGGTGGGGATTTCACAGGTGGTGGATAGTACACCTTCTTAGGTGGTGGAGGAGAATGGTAAACAGGAGGTGGGTAGTACACCTTCTTCGGCGGTGGTGGAGAGTGGTAAACAGGAGGTGGGTAGTACACCTTCTTCGGCGGTGGTGGAGAGTGGTAAACAGGAGGTGGGTAGTACACCTTCTTCGGCGGTGGTGGAGATTTCACAGGTGGTGGATAATACACCTTCTTAGGAGGTGGCGGAGAGTGGTAAACCGGAGGTGGGTAGTAAGACTTCTTGGGAGGTGGTGGAGAATGGTATACCGGAGGCGGATAGTATACCTTCTTAGGCGGGGGAGGCGAGGCATAGACATAATTAGCATGGGTGGTAGATGGCAAGTTTAGGGAAAGGATAGCAAGAAAGGCACCAAAAAGGAGAGGAGCCCATGAAGATCCCATTTTTCCCATCCTTAGGAATGGATTGGTGGGTTTCCACAACGCCTCCCCTCCCCTTTATATAGCTTCGGCCTTTTACCCACTTTACTCACTCACTCACTCAAAGCTATGCTATGGTGAAAATTAAATTAATATTACACACACCTACTATATTGTCGGTAGACGACATAGGGTTATAATAATAATCATATGTTTGGACATATTATGAAACCCTCCACCAAGCTTCTACCATATAATATACGATTTTAGGCATTAAAGATGTGAGATTTGGCACTAATTATAGGACTCAACTTAGAATATTACACCAAATGTTAATTAAATTATGTCACTCTAAATCTCATGCATCATATTAAAATGATAGTGTGCAGTGTATGAAAGTGGGTGGGGTTGGATGAATTTAGGAAGGGTTGATGGGAGTGGGTCCCGGCGGCTTGACTTTTTCTTCCTCTAATTTTAAGATTGAATCAATGGCTGTGGTCCAATTTGTAGGGTTGCTTGCATGGCCTTGCCTTGTTTGACTCCACGTCTACTATTCAAACCTTGCTACTACTCATGTCTCTTTCTTTTCCCATTCCAAACCACTTCCAATTGTGTTCGTTTACGTGTTCGAGTACTATATAGTATATTGATATCGCTCGATAATTGTATTAGCTCTAGAGACTAAATCGATATATAATGTAACTATTCATGCCTTTACTTTTGCTCGTTACGTATCATGGTTTTAAAACGTGTCGATTACGGAGAGGTTTCCACATCCTTGTAAGGAAGATTTTGTTCCTTTCTCCAAAATGACTGCTTAGAAGTTTCCACACCCTTATAATAAAACTTTGTTCCTTCCTCCACACCCCTTGGGAACCCAGCATCTTTGTTTGCATACCACCCGGTGTTTAGCTCTGATACCATTTATAAGAGCCAAAACCTACTGCTAACAAATATTATTTACTTTGACCCGTTATGTATCGCTGTCAGGCTCACGATTTCAAAACGTGTCTACTAGAGAGAGGTTTCCACATTCTTATAAAGAATGTTTCATTTCCTTCTCCAACTAACGTGAGATCTCACGTATAATCTTTCGATTTTATGTTTTATAGATATATGTTTTAATTTTAGGTTTTGGGAATAGTCTAGATTTATCTAAAAATATTATTTTTGATGTGATGATTATGTTTTATATTTAAAAATTAATGTTTTTTTTTTTTTGGATATTTTGTAAAACTACTTTATTTCTAAAATATATATATATATATATATATATATATATATATATATATATATATATATATATATTAAAAACACCTTTTTTATCTTTTGGTTTGGTTGATTCCAACTACTCTCATCTTCCTACTTTTCTCCAATTTAATAAACTATAAACTTCAATTACTTATGGTACCCACATATTTTTCCTTTTTTTTTAATTCACAAATTAATGAATTTTAAACTAAATTAATAAAATGTCCCTAAATATTGTAATTTATCTAAATAAAATATTCTTAATTTTTTTAAAAAAAATTAAAAAATACACTTTTCATGAGTTACTAATGGAAATTATTAGTAATTTATTAAAAAAATATCCTTAAAATTTTATAGGGTTTCAAAATTACTTTTAAATTTTAAAAATTTGGTAGTTCATAAAAAAAAATTATAAATATATTTTTAATTTTTTAAAAAATATTTAAAAGATGTTTTTGAAATTTTTAAAAAATTTAAAGGTATTAATCAAATTTTTGAAAATTTAAAAACTTTTTAAAAATTTAAAGATATTTTTATTAATTTAATCCTGATTTTTTTCTTTCTTCTAAACTAATATGTCTACATACATTTAATAAGGAACCTAAATCATTATTATAAATAATATTGTTCAACCTTTCTAATCATATATTCGTTAGTTCTCACATTAATTTCATACTTTATTTTAAAGATTTTTTTAAAAAGTCCGAGTATAATTTGACCTTCATTTTATAGGATTACGTTAAATTTGTAATTAAACAATATAAAAATAAAATGTAATAAAAATGTTCTATAAGTATAATTCAAAATTTAGGGACATAAATAAAATATTTTAAAAATTTTAATTTAGACCAAACAAAGGCATATGATTTATAAATTTAATTTCTATATAATTAAAAAAATGTTTTAATATGAAAAGTTTAAATAATGAAATTAAATGAGATTAAAAAAATAAAGGTGGAATAAGAGGACAAAAATTCATAAATATTTTCTTGTGATTTATTCTCAATTAATTAATAATTATTTCCTAAGGAGTTGTTAGTCAATGGGTTCCCAATTGTTTTTTGTAACGTCAATATGAACATATGACATTTTTGACCTTTGGTACTATATAATATATATATATATATATATATATATATATATATCACTAATAATAATTAATTTATGGGGGAAATCCATAAAATAAAATAAATAAGAGGAATAAATAAAAGGAGTGGTTACAGAATTAGTGTCGAATTTTTTATTTTCAATATTATTGTCTGAAAATAGCTGTCAAATTATATTCTCTTACTTCCCCCAATTTCTTATCCAAAAATTAGGTCTAAATCTGACTCATCAGGGTCAATTTGGGTTTTAATAATATGTAAATCTAATTTCAATATTAAAATAATTAAACATGCCTCATATTCATAATCACTTGTATAATTTTTTATTAAAAAAAAAAAAAACAGATATTTTAGTATTTAAAATTTATTTATTCCAAGTCGAAGTATGCACACAAAACTACGATAAAAATTATTTTTACAGACCTATATAAGTCATTTCACCGTATTTTATTTTCACTCACATGTATCGAATATATATATATTGTTAAGGATATTTAGTAATAAATTATAGTTTACCATATATATTATATTTGATATTTTATTATAAGGCAAATATCTAATATTTGCCTTATTATCATAGGTATCTTTCCATTTATTATTATTTTCATATCTTTCTAATTTATTTGATTATAAATAAGATAACTTTCACACCATTTAGATGTGGTGGATTAATCAAATATTCACATATATATATATATATATATTTATCGGTAATAATTTTGAATCATGAATATATATATTAAAATAAGGTTTACTGAAATCCGCCTAACTTAATATTAAAAATATTTATTTATTTTTTAAAAAATTTCGCTGTTGACTTTATTTCACTCTTATCAGTTATCCAGCACATGTTTTTTTATTTTTTTATTTTTATGAAAGGTACTAAATATATTTTTATAAATAAAACATTTAAAATCTTAATTATTTAAATAACTCCAAGTTGTGGTGGCTGTCATGTTTTTAATGCCCATTTTCTTAAATCTTTAAGATTGAATTTGAAATTTTCATACATATTTTTTTACTTAAAATTAAAGGAATTTAATTTGTAATGATTTAATATTTTAAAATAATATTAGTTTTTACGTCATAATTATATTTTTTTAACACTAATTTAGAACCTAATTTTTATAATTAACCTTTTCTTAATATTTCTGGTTAGGCTGCTTTCTAATGAACAAGAATCTCAACCTTTTTTGCATCCTAGAGGACGTAGCTGGCACACAAAACAAAGGAAAGGGGGGTTCGGGGTCGGCACATGGTCAACGGTTTGGTTCGATTTATTTAGATTCTTATAATACGCGTTAACTAAAAGAAACTAAACAAGAAAATCTTGATTACCCCACTTTTAAATATCGAACAACAATCAAATATACCATAAACATCAAACCACATATCGATCCATCCTTTTCAAATTTCTCAAATTTTCTTCGAACCCTATTGCAAGAGTCTCGTATACCAATCTAAACCCATAACCAGAGTATAACGATCTATGCTCAAGATTTGAATTTGACACTTGATGGTCTCAGTATTCTCCTACGACATGGTCACATTATCTACTCATTGTTTGTTAAGAGTGAAGACTATCCTCAGAGACCAACTTGAGTCCTTCCAATATTGTTTTATCCTCACTCACATGCATCCTACGAAAATTCTTAGAAAATCACCCAACACAAAATTGCTTCAAGTAAAGCACGTTTAACCATAGAGTTTTATGATTGACCCATCGAAAAAGAACGTGCACCTTGTTAGTATAGATAATGACTTTCAATCCTATCATCAAGATCCCACTATATGATATCAGTTTATTCATGTATTTCTCCTTTAGATTTAAGCCCATGAACCGACAGATACAACATACAAATTTGCGGGTAAGGTGACAAAACTTTAGACGGTCACGACGTTTCTAATCATCAATTTTGTATTCTATATATTTAAAACCATGTCTCTACAAACTTTTAATATGGGTGGACAGGTGGCAACGATTGATGGGTCCTTTTTGTTAGTAGTAAAAGTTAGAACATTAATGTAATGAATTATTTGCGATGTTCATAAGTCATGGGTTTGATTTTGTGTATTAAAACGAATTGAAATGATTGAAAAGATGTAAACATTATGATGGAATTTAATATATGAATATTGGGTTGGTATATGCCATTCAAGATTCCTGTCCGAGATATAATATTTGGAGTATATATCTTAAATATTATATTTTAATATTTTTTTCAATATATTTTATTTTATTTTTAATATTTAATTAGTTTATATTTTACTTATTGGATAGGTATTAGTTGTTAGCTTGTATCCTATTTAATCACGTTTATTTGGATATCTAGAATCATTCAGATGGCCTCTTTATTTATTAATACTTTCTACGAAATTAAAATAAAATTAGAATAATTTTTGCTAAATATTTATATAACTCAACAAATTTGTGGTCAAAATTGATTTTTTTTTTTTCGATTTAATATTAATAATGATTTTAAAGATAAGGTTGATTTGAAAATACATGTTAAAGAAATGGAGTGTAAAGAAATTAGGTAGGAAAGATAAAATTTAATAAAATTTTAAAACACACGATGGGATTAAAGTAATGGAATTGTCATATTTTCAACATTAATTTAATGTAAAGTGAAGAGCGTTGAACGAGTCTTGTATTGTTTGGTGAAGTGAAATAGCCGAAGAAAATGAGAAGGCTTTAGAAAACAACATTAATATGAAGCACGTTATTAGTATAGATAGTGACTTTCAATTATTTTAAACGTTTTTTTAGTCATTTTATACTCGGAATCGCTCTCATTTAGATATAGTATTGATTCATTCATGTATCTCTCGTTTTGGTTCGGGTGTCAAGTTTGAGTTTGAGTTAATGTTATATTAATTTTTGTGACCTATTTTGCCATTTACATATAAGGGGTGTTGTGATGTATTTATGACAATTAGTGTTGTTGAAAGGCCCATTTAGTTTATTGCATAAGTAGGCATCTTAAGCCCAATTGGGTTCAGCTTCTAATGTAATGTATTGGAATAACAAATAGGCTTGAAAATTTGAGAAGATAGCATCGAGACATTAGGAGAGTGTCACAATATTCAAGGGAGGTGGTGGATTCTTTAACCAATGATTGAGATATATCATTGTCTCTAAAACGGTGAGATTTGACGTTGGTTGGAGGAGACAAGAGTTCATGGAAACCTCTCTCTAGTAAACGTGTTGTAAAAACTTTGAGAGGAAATCGAAAGCTCAAAAAGATAATATATACGAGTAATGGGTTTGGACAGTTACAAATACTATTAGAGTCAGACATCGGACAATGTGCCAATGAGAAAGTTGAGCCCCAAAAAGAGTGACATGAGGCAGTGTGTCAGCAAGGACGCTAAACTTCAAAGGGGTAGATTGGGGGGGTCTCATATCGATTGGAGAAGGAAATGAGTACTAGCGAGGACGCTGGTTCCTGAAAAGAGGTGGAATGTGAGATCTCACATCAACTTTTATAGAGGCTAGAAAACCTCTCCCTAGCAAATGTGTTTTAGACTGATGGTGATATGTAACGGGCTAAAGCGAATAATATATGCTAGTAGTGGGTTTGAGTGGAGCCAAATATTAGGGTATGTGTCAGCGAGGATGGTAGACTCAAAAGTGTGGAAATCTCTTCCTATTATATGTGTTTTAAAAAACTTGAGTGAAAGCAAAGCTTAAAGATGACAAAATCTGTTGGTCGTGGATTTGTACGGTTACAAAAACACTTTCTTTTATGATTCAGTACTCCTGGTCATGGGGTGGTGAGTGGGAGAGAGTTGGGGAAATGGGTTAGGAGCCGGGTTTTAAATGTGAAATATCATTCGAACATTTCAGAAGGAATTAAGATTACGAGTAAAATACAAAAAAAAAAAAAAACATTATAAATTAAAATGCTCACTTCGGCCAAGGTTCTAGTAAGGAGGTGGCGGCGATGCAGGTAAGGCGCACTTTGGCCAAGGTTCATCACTTCTCTCCGGATGTTTTCCTTTATTCCCAGATGTTTTCGGACACTTATCTTCCCGGTCAGCTTTTAGTCGCCGGAATGGTTTCAGGCGAGACTCCTTCGACGGCAGCCATGGTGGGGGAGAGCTCTCCTGACTCAATACCATTTCACGTTGGAGCGCCGGTGGAGGAGAAGACAGATCGGAGCTTGTCCTGCCCAAGCCTCTCGACGGCGAGCTTGGACAAATGGACGCCGCTAAAATTCCAAAAACTAGGCACGCCGCCGCCGCCGCCGCCATCCGGATTTTTGTTCACTGTTTTCTGATTATGAATTAACTAACTACACATGTTCGTTTCTCATTAAATAAGCCTTTAGTATATAAAATAATTTTTCAAATTTTTAATATTTTATGAATATTTTCAAAGTAAAAAGTAAATTTCTAAATTAAAAATTGCATTTAGTAATGAAAGGAGATAATTAAAAATAAAATAATTGTACGGCACATTAGATTATGAATTTAAACTTGGTCAAATCTCATTTTGGTTAATTTTGTCAACTTAATTAATATTGTCAAATCAGAAATGGAGTGCATCAAGTTTATTTAATTCAGTTCGTAACATTAATTAATATTTTTAATGTTTCCACCAACTAAATTGAATTGACAGTTTAAAAAAGAATTAAAAAAATACTAATTATTTGAATTTTTCAAACTAATAATTTGCTTTTATTTAGGTTACCTTGAAATATTGACGTGTTTCTTAAGGATCCTTCTTTATATTAAACATTATGCATAAATTATAATATACTTATATTTAAAAATCTGATTAAAATAATGATTTCATAAATAAATGAATATGAAAAAGACCAATAAAACCTCGTAGAAAGAGTCCACCTTAAAATAGTTTGGAGGGTGATTTAGGAATCAAATTCTCGGAAAGTCAAGTACGTTGTCCTCGTCCCTTATGACACCGTCGTTTGGGTCGACAAGGACGATTAGAAAACTAATTTATTGTATTCATATCTGCATACTATCTATCGCTGCTTTTTATTCTCACTTGCCTAACTCAACACGAATTGAATACCAAATAAATATGACAGTCGTTAAAATTGGTCGACATTTGTAATATTTGTTAATCGCTTCATAAAATTTAATTAATTACAAAATGCAACAAATTACGGCTGATTTTCTTGGTTAGAATAAAATTATACAAAAAAAAAAAAAAAATTAAGTAGGATTTCACGTACAAATAATTTAAAAGCGTCAAAACTATAAAAATGAAATTGATACGAATCATAGGACTAACAAAATTAAGAGTTGCAATACGATAGAACTAAATTGAGTATTAATCACAAATACTTGGTTAATGTTCATTTCATGACGCAATATAGAACGTTGTAATTTGTTCGTTCCAAAAAAAAAAAAAAAATTATATTTTTAAATACTTAAAATCAAATGTAATATTGAACCCATGACGGCGGTCAACCAACACTATTCACATTATAATACTTTCTCGAACATCTTACTCTTGCATGCATAGTTATTTTAGTTAGAGCATAGTATAAAAATTTGAACCTCGAATCTTTAATTAACCATACTTGAACTATACTTAACTGTGATATTATATAAAAACGATACGTATATATATGTTACTATAGAAGACGATAAAAGACATACTATGCGAGCGTCAGTTTGTTTCGGCTTCTAAAATGGAGGTGGTGGCGCTTTAGGGACAGGTTGCTTTGGCCATGGTTTTCTCCGACCCTTTTCATCCTTGGACGATGGTGCTTCAGCTTCAGCTTCTCCACTAGCCTTCCCTGTAAGGCTAACTTTTATGGGGCGGCGAAATAATAGCTTCCCTGAAGGTGTATGGCATGTCGGCGGTGGCAGAGGAGAAGGGCCAACCATGGCGCTTGCCCTGCCTTCCAACGGCAGCCTTAGAGCGATGGATGCTACCAAAATACCAAACATTAGATTGGCCGTCGAATACCCCATTTCCCCTTTTTTGATCCTTTCTTCGTTATGCCTTTAAACAAACCTCTCCCACTTGCTTTTAAACGCATTTGCCTTTCTTTAATAATATTCCATTTGTGACCCGGTAATAATTTCGATAAAAAATAGTATCGACTTGTAAAACTTGTGAGTGAAGTATAATATGTGACATTGTCTGAAAATAACAACATCGTCGTAAGAATGAGTTAGTAAAACAAAAATGAGTGTAAATATTCGTAGATTTTGCGTAATATTAGTTTGTATTATATTATAACATATAAGACTAGTTCAGCTTGAATATAATCGAATATTACTTTGTTTAATTTGTCGTAATTATGAAGTCAACTTCAAAAAGTTTATTTTACAAATACAAAACTTTAGTGGCGACACTCATCAATAATATTGAGTACAATTCACTCGTTCAAAATATTTTGTTTATATGAAATTTTGATAATATTTTTCTTGCAACATCAAATATAGATATTCTCGTGAGATCCTACATTGTATGAAGAGGATAACAAAATATTATTTATAAGATTGTGGAAATCTCTGTCTAATAGACGCGTTTTACGACTTTGAGGGGAAGCTCAGGGAAAACCTATGGACATGGGTAACTACAAATGATATTAGAGCTAAGCACTGGGTGGTGTGTTAGCGAAAACGTTGGACCTCAAAAGGGATTGAATTGTGAGATCCTACATTAGTTGACGAGGGGAACGAAGTATTCTACACTGGCCCTAAGGAGATGGAGATGGATGGCGAGATATTCTTATTTTTTACAAGGGTCCTTTAACATCCTTACACTTTTAATAATATTCTTTAAAATAATAAGGTTTTATGTGGCATTTAAGGTATGGTTGTTGATTGATATGTAATGGGAAGTAAAATTAATTAGTGTAAACTCAATAGTTTATAATATAATTAGGGTTATAAAAGTGAGATTTTGAAACATAAAGACCAACTCAACGTTAAACTTGGTCAATTCTCAACCAAATATAGACAAGACTTTGATTACAAGGAGTTCCCATTTTCATTGAATTTAATTGGAGACCGGGAATGAGTGTCAGCCCCGAAGCAAGATGGATGATGAGATCTCACATCGGTTGATTGGAGAAGGAAACGAGTGTCAGCGAGGACATTGAATCCCAAAGCAGGATAGATTGTGAGATCCCACATCGATTGGTGAGAGAAAACGAAACATTTTTTATAAGGATATGAAAAATTATCCATAGCAAAAGTGTTTTAAAAATTGGGAGTCTGAAACGAAAAGCTAAGCATAACAATATCGGGTAGCTGTAGACATAGGATGTTACAATTTAACCCGACTAAATAGGATTTACTTAAGTTGATAGATTGACCTTTAACAAAAAATAACGAATTTAAGACTTTAATATTAAGTTTATATTAAGAAACAAACTATATATTATATACTTAGAGAAGATCTTTATCAACATAAGCTAGAATATGGCAGATTTAAATCCAATAATTATTCAGTATATATAAATATTACATGCATGCAACATATCTAGAACGGGGGCGGCGGCGACTTTCTGACAAAATCAGGAGGCCATTGAAATTTGGGCGGCGGTGGTGACGGATTAGTGGCCTTTCCACATGGCGGAGGCGGAGGCGGCGGTGGCGGTGGCGGCGGTGGTGGTGGTGGAGGAAGAGTTTTTCTGTGGTGACGAGAAGAGCGGGCATCGACGGCGGAGGGGAATCCCAAAGAAAGGATTAATACGGCTAACACGGCGACAACGAGAGGAGCCATTGAAGACCTCATTTTTAGTGTTTTATGTGTTGAATGCGAAAATGGGGTTTGGTTTAGGGTTCATATAATGTCGCACCACGCCAACCACTCCCGGCGGCTGCTTCATATTTCTCTCCAAGTTGGTGAGACCAATTATTAAAATATATATACATACATACATACATATATATATATATATATAATATGTTTAATAAGTTGTAAATTATAATCTTAATATTATTGTATGAGGGGATTACCATATTATTCAACATAGGTTAGCTAAAATTATATAATTATTTTATTTATATTGTTTGTATATATGGATTACCCAAGGGAACACATTAAATATACTTTGACCCGGCTCATTTGGTATATAAAAGGCAAGATTTTATTAAATTACATGGACGTTACCTCCCAAGTTAAAGTGATATTGGATTAGGATTCGAAATTTGAATTCAACATCTGATAGTCTTAGTATTCTCCTACGATATGATCATGTTGCCTACGTTCAGGATACTATAGAAAATGAATCTGCTAAGGAAGGTTACAGATTCAGTCAAGATGATGAAGCTTATAATATTGTAGCTACTCGTAGTTATGATTATCCAATATGCTAGTTTCAACAACTCTCGTTTTTTACACTTCTTTCTAGCTACTTGGCCTGGTATCTGGTTCACCGCTTTAGGTACTAGCACTACGACTTTCAACTTAAATGGTTTCAATTTCAATCAATTTGTAGTTCATAGTCAAGAATTATTAACTGTGCTAATCTTGGTATGGAAGTTATACATGAACGTATGATTATATTACCTATGTTCCTAGCTTTTTAATAGTGAAGACTATTTCCATAGACCAACACAAGTTGTTATAGCATGTTTTGTCCTCACTCACATGTATATTAGAAAAAAAATTATACGAAATCACCGGACATAGAAATGCTACAAATAAAGTAAGCATCTTGTCATTTGTATTAAGTCGTTCTTAGTCATCTTATCTTCAGAATCGCTATCATTCATATGTGGTCTCAGTTTATTCATGTACCCGATTCCTTTAATAAGATGTCACAATTACTGATGTATGTAGTTACGAGCATTTACGCGCAAAAGAGAATTGAGATAACAACTAAATTACTCAAAACACCAACCAACATGACCAGCAGAAGCATTGAAAAACATAACATAACACAACACAAAGCGTTTACGAACAAAAATGAAAATCCACAACCATGCAATAGAAGAACAAAACTATAAATGAAAGTGAGGAAGAACGTCTAAAATAGTGCATGCATGTTGGGTGGCCATGCATGAATGTTGATATCAAAACAGTTCCTCCTCCATACTATAATGCCCCAAGTAAGGAGGTGGTGGCACCCTTGGCTGGACGTGAGGTGGCCATTGATATCCTCTCTTCCAACGCCATGCAGGCTGTGGTTTGTTCGTGGGCGGCGAAGAAGCCCGATGGTAAATGGAATTGGCTTCTTTCAATGCCAGACATGGCGAGAGAAGCAAGAACAGCAATAATGAAGCAAGAAGAACACAATTAAACTTCATTTCTCAATACCAATTTGGTAGAGAGGCTTTAGATAATGAACAACAACACTTCATTTCTCAATTTATATTACACAATTATGGTATTTAATTAACTAAAACAGTATTCATTTGAAAATTTTTGTTTTTTTCTTTAAAAAAAATATATATATCAACTTCCAAACAGATACCCAATTTAAACCTGGTCAAAACAATCCATTGTATTTTATTTCTTCATAAAAAATCGTGTTGTTACCTTAATTATGTTACACTAAATATTTTATTAATCAACTCGAACACCAACCAAGTTAAGTAACGATCAAGTTGGATATTTTATTTGATGCACAATTTAAAATGAAAAGTAAAAATCCATTATATTTACTATGAACTTAAGTTGTTACAAATGGAATCATATAAGACATTCGGATGTGAGCCAACTGTTGTGCGTCAAATGCTACAACCACAAAAATATGATACCGATTGTTGTAGCGAAAGTGGAACGAATGTACTCACAACCACAATGAACGAAATTACACAAAGAGACACCAAGATATTTATGTGGTTCGGAGAGAAGAAGTTCCTCTACATCCACAGGTAGCAACCAATCACTAATAATCAAAGTATTACAAGTGAATACCTCACTCTCATACTACAAAGTCTCTCAAGAATACAATGTGACACACAAAACTCAATCAAACTTGGATATCAAATTCCGATATCAACAACCTCCTAGACAAGCCCATTATATAGGGACAATTGTTTGAATCATCAAACTTTATGGAATTAAATAAGATTAATATTAAAATGATAACAAAATTTTAATAAATCAACCATTATAAATGGATGAGAGTTAATAACTAAATTAAATAAAAAAAAACTTATGACAATTTAGATAAACGAGAGGAGAAAAAACTTTCATTACACTCAAAACCTTTTTACTAGTACACGCGTTTTAATGGGTTGAACGAAGTCAAAAAGGGAAAGTCAAACAACAAAAATATTTATTATTTATATCATCTTCTCCAGTAATAAACACACAAAAAAAATTAGAAAATATGATTAAAAAATAGAAAAATAAAAGGAAAGAAACCCTAAAAAGCCCTCTCCTCTGACAGCCATAAGAGGTGGTTTTAGGACAGCGGTTTGTTAGAAAGGAGGTGGCGGCGATTTACGGGTGTGTCTTTTTGGCCATTGGAACCTGGGCGGCGGCGGTGGTGGCGGCGAACGGAAGCGCCTTCTCCTCGCTAGCAGCTCATATTGATGCGGCAGAAGTGGCGGTGGCGGTGGCGGAAGTGGGTGAGGGCGGGCGGCGGATGTGGAAGGGATTGGGAAGCTGAAAAAGAGAATTAATGCAACTAAAACAATGGCCATTCGACACTCCATTCTTTCCCTTTTTTGTTTGTTTGGATTTAATTCACCAATGGGTTTTGGTTTATAATGGCATTCAAAATTTTGTTGGTTTTTTATAATATATTTTGTAGTATGTTTAATTATATTGTCCACTTGGTGTAATACTCACGGGTGGCCAAAATATGATGCTTCCTTGCTGTTTTCAGAACCCACTTGTCTGCTTCCACTAAAAAATAGATATTCAAACTAGACGGCATGGAATGTAGCCAATAAAGGAGGTTTGAGCTTTTCACGCGTTTTCTTGTTTTTTTTTTGGTTTGTCGGCGGAGATTAGGAATAAGGTTGTTGTGTGTTCTTTAGTTACCACTTGGTTCATATTCAAACAAAAGCTTTAAAGAGCGGCCCCATTTTGATGCTACTATCTCATGCTTTCTTTTAACTCTTATTTTGTATTTTAAATAAAAACTCGATGCCAAATCATAAAAGAAGATTCAGATCTCGAAGTGGGTTTTCAAGAAAGTGAATTGTGAGATCCCACATCCCACATCCCACATTGGTTGGAGATATGAACGAAACATTTTTTATAAGTCTATGGAAACCTCTCCCCACTAGACACGTTTTAAAATTGTGAGACTCATGACAATATGTAACAGATCAAAACGGACAAAATCTGCTAGCGGAGGTGGATTATGAGATCTTACATCGGTTAGAGAGGCGTTCCCTTGTAAGGGTGAGTCATTCCAATAGTTGTAACTTCATACTTCACCATAATTAGCAAGTATGTATTCTTGTAACAATCCAACTATAAATAAAACTTTATTTTCTTTAAATAACATCGCTCGATGGTTCATATGAAGCTAATTAATGTATGATGCAACACACGAGGTGTGTTAGAAAGGAGGTGGAGGTGATGTATGGGTGAACTTTCTTTGCCATGGTGGCATACGATGCGGCGGCGAAGTCTTGAATTTGTGCCTGTTCTTGGGTGGTGGTGGTGCGAGCTGCGTGCAGACTGAAGGAGGAGGATATGGGAGTTTTTCAGACGGAAACGGCGGCGGAGGCTGGTATTCATGAGGGTTGGTGCATGGAGATGGGTGAAGGGAACGTGCAGCCAATTTTGAGGGGAGATCTAAAGAGAGTAATGCAATGAGAAGGGAGAAGAGATAGAAGGAGGCCAATATTAGAGACCCCATCTTGCTCCCTTTCCAATTCAATTAACGTTCTATGTTTTTTATAACAAAATTATGGTTTTAAAATACATTGATGTATAGTTTTGAGATGTCTATATTTTTGGTGCAAAATTTTCAACTTTTTGAGAAGACTTAGAATACTATTTTGTTTTTGGTAATGATTAAATTCAATTTCACGAGTATGAAAAAAGTTAGGATTTTTAAGATTTTGAATTAGGATGCCACTAGTTGGATTGGGTTGAGTTTGAAGAAATCTTTCTAATTTGGTGGAGTTACAAACCTCGTGTACATCTAGATATTTCTCTTTTATGATGAGTACGAACGCGTACATTACGATATTATGATATATTCGACCGGGTGAGCGTGCTTCGTTGAAGGGCAAACCTTAGGAGGTACGTCTATGTCTGCTTGTGGGTCCATATGCGCGTACGTTAGTCATATGTAGAGAAGTACTATACGTCCAATTTTAACATGGACTACAAATAAGAGTTCAAGACTATGAAATATTTTTATAAAAGAATAGGGTCTTTTCACGATTGTTTGTGCATACATTTCTCAATCCCAATAATACAGTTACTTGGAGTGTATTTATTAAAATACTAAAGTCACGTGTTACTCTAATTTTTTTCAAGTAAAGGTAAGACACTCATGTGCGGATGACTATGGGACCAAACCTAGGGTAGATGCATTCATGTCATTTTTTCTTCTTAACCCTTAGGTTAGATCCCGACAAATAAAAAATAAAATCAAAATTCAACACTGTTCGTTCACATTTGAATGTCCAAAGATGTGGACTTTAGGACATAAAATTCAAGGTTATAATAGTTGGGCGCAAGAATATAGAAATTTCAATATCACCCCACAAGAGTGACAATTATTCCAATAAAACGACTTGTTGCGAATGCGATTGAAATTCGAGATTGACAAGATAAAAGACTATGTACATAACTTTGCGTGGTGGAGAAGATGCTTGTAAAGGATTCATAAAGGTATTAAAATTATGTAACGTCCCGATTCCACCGCCAGCAGATATTGTCCTCTTTGAACTTTTCCTTTCGGGTTTGCCCTCAAGGCTTTAAAACGCCGGGAAGGTTTCCACACCCTTATTTGTTTGTTCTCCTCCTCAACTAATGTGGGACACCACAAATTAAGTTTTGTTGTAAAATATCAATAACTAAAATGATTAGTATGAACATGTGCATCATGATATTATACGTGCTCCTTTTCCTTCAGGGCTTCTAGCAACGTGAACGTGCGTTAGTCCGTAGTCAAACCTAGGGGACATGCATACGAGCACATCTAGTAGGTCTATGTGCGCGTACGCGAGTCATGTGTAAATAAGTGTTACACATTGGATCCTATCCGTCCATGATTAGGTGTTATTGCATTATAATGCCTCACACCAACCCGTCGATAAAATTTATGAAGTTTGGACCATAGCTAGTTTAGTAACTCTCACACAGTTTCTCACCCACGTTACCTTTATTTTTGTGTGACTACCAAACCAACTACATAGGTTAATAAGAACTCAACCAGCTAAAAATGTTAATAAGATCTCTACCGCGTTTGATTTGCACAACACCAACAAAAGATTCTCCCCAAAATGAAAATATATATATATATATATATATCCATATATAATTTAAAGATATTATAAGATATTATTTTGTTGCTCTAATCCTCCTAATCTTGTAAATGAATAATAAATGTATAAACTTATGATTAAAATAGACTATCATATTTGTAAACAAAAACTGTGTTAGTAAGGTGGTGGAGGTGATTTATGGTGGAACCTTATTGGCCATGGCTTAGCAGGAGCCGGTGGCGGCGGGGTCTTGTATTTCTTCTTGGCTGGCGGTGGTGCACCGTGTGTGCAGGCGGGAGGAGGAGGAGGATATGAGAGTTTTCTAGGCGGAGGTGGCTGCGGCGGCCGGAGAGGAGGGTGAATGTAATATGCAGTCAACTTTGAGGGGAGATCTAAGGAGACAAATACAATGAGAAGGAAGAAGAAATAGAAGAACGTCAGAGATCTCATCTTGTTGGCCTTCCAATTACAAGATTGGTTTTAGATGTGGCTTTTAAACTTGGCCTGGCCTGAACTCCCACACCCACCCTCTTTATGACCAATACAATTAATAATAAATTCAAACATTTTTATATTCTATCAATTACCTTTTTATTTTCTTTCGTACATAGAATATATTTTATTGTCTACTTTGAACATAAACACAATTCCACAAACGCTTTTGTATTATACCACAGTGGTACATACAAAAAGTTGTTTCAGAAAGGAGGTGGAGGAGATTTGAGGAAGGTTGGATTTGGCCAATTGTGATCGGAGTGTACACGTGGTGGTGGTGGAGGTGGAGACTGTTTGCGAATGAGTAGACTTGGCCCTTGGTGATCGGATCCTGGACGTGGTCGCGATACCAACAGACTCCGCCGTGACTTGACCGTGTATGGCTTATGATTTAGGGATGATGATGCAAATTTTAAATGTAAATAAGGAAGAATGGGCTCGGCCATCGGAGCTGGCGGCGTCAATATAAAGAGATG
Source organism: Cucurbita maxima (assembly GCF_002738345.1). Taxonomy (NCBI): domain Eukaryota; kingdom Viridiplantae; phylum Streptophyta; class Magnoliopsida; order Cucurbitales; family Cucurbitaceae; genus Cucurbita; species Cucurbita maxima. The sequence goes on along the minus strand of NW_019272030.1, from coordinate 2,277,681 downwards.
TGGAGTAGCAATGGGGCTAAAGGGACGATGAACTTGTAAATTTTGATGGATGAATAAGAACCATACAAAGAGAAGGGACAAAATGAAGGGAAGCAATTGTAGAGACCTCATTCTTAGTTTTGTAAACTTGTTATTATAGTATGAATTTTTTAGATTTATAGGAAACTTATTTCATAAATTCGATAAAATTTTTAATTTAGTTTCAAACTTAAATTCCGTGAAAAGTCTCCTCACAAATCAATACAAGTTACCGCACATCAGTTCAAAGGAGACGAATCATTCCTTGTATGCTTATAGGAGTGTGGAAACCTCTCTAGTAGACGCCTGAGATTAACGACAATAACTTTCCGACAATTGAGGTTGGAATTGTTTGAGTAGGTCAAAGTAAATGGTTGTGGAGAGAGGAGATGGAAAATATTGCACATAAATATTGAGTCTTCAAATTTATAAGTCATATTAAATAGGTAGGTCCAAGAATGGTTGGAAATTTCACTATCAAAATTATTGATATCACTCTAATAAAGAAAGCTCCTACAGTTAACCAAACAAGTCAACAAAATCGATTCCATTACTATTTTCTTTGAATTATGTCCTCTAAAGAACGTTTGGTTCATGAGTTTCGTGGAGGGTTTTGCGAACGGAATTGACATGGCCTTATAAAACCCATGCTTGGAGAGAGATATTTAACGTTTTAACTAGAAAAATGACGATATGAATCATAACATCTAATCATACAATATTCATACAACATTAAGAAGAATCAAGCTTCATTTATGTAACAAAGGCTTCAACATACTTCAAGTGGTTTCATTCATTCTTAGATGGTTACAAATTTATTTCATTAATGTATTTTAAGTTTCTAGGTTACATTTACATGCCCGTAAAAGGTAAAAAGTATCATTTTAAGGTTATATAAAGTCATGTATGTTATCTTTATAAATAGACTTAGAAATGTAGTAAAAAAAGCATTTGTAAAAATATTCGAGTCTTTAACCAGAGTTCTTGTTGTCCTTCCTCAATCTCTAATACTCATACCCATGTGAGCTTTATTGCAATGGTCAATGAGCATAATTTTCAAAAGTTATTTAGGTGGGGTATTCAACATTATCCCTCCAAAGTCAGTGTCCTCTCTAGTACTATTAGTAACATTTCAAGCCTACCATTAATAGATATTGTCTGCTTTGACCCGTTACGTATTACCGTCAGTCTCACAATTTTAAAACGCGTATAATAGGGAGATTTTAAAACGCATATAATAGAAAGAAATTTCTACGCCCTTATAAAGAATGTTTCGTTCTCCTCTCCAACCGATGTGGAATCTCACAAATATCCTATATATCTAAACAATACTTCTAACAATTGGGATTCAGCGACGAGCATAAATACACTAAATTTACAAACAATTTAAATGAGAACCTAAGATTGATCCACCAGGCCAGAATGTTTGTGGGGGTAAAAACAACAGTTCATAAAGAACGTACCAGATATATCTTTTGAATTTTGAAGCATTGACATGATTGTACATCAATATTCAAGAACACAGTGACTATTGAAACTCTCTGAACCTAATTCCCTTAAATTTACATGCAACTTTCATATTCAGTGGAGTCGGCTACAATTTGCCTATCTTAACAACAGCATGTCTAACATATAATGGGATGCATATGCAGCTAGTAAAATGTGCACTACAAGAACATACGTCTCTCATTTAAATTGTTCATCCTGTCTCTAAAGCTTATTCACCTTTTGCCGCCAGATCCAGAGCCAGACCTCGGACCTGGATGTCTTGAGAACTGTAGTCGCAAGTAATTAGACTCGGGATCTTGTTCGTCCATCTTATAACCTGTGCAAATCAGATAATCTTTTAGCAAATCGAACTGTCAACGATGATATTCTACAATTAATTCAATTAAAACATTATCTATCCCAAGTAAGAAAGAAGCTACAAGGGAAAAAGAATATTGCTGCTTTAAGAACTGCAAGAGCCAATATGGAAGAAATATGAATATAATTCACCTTGCAACGCACTCATGGCAGTTGCTGCACAGGCTGGGTTTGCAAAATCCACAAAACATAATATTAGGGGGTCCCCGCCACGCTATATTTAGAAACAAATGTGACATGAAAAACGTAGTAAAGATTAGCGATGTTCAAAAGTTAAAAAGTAAAAGTAAAAATAAAAATAAAAAACAACAAAACAGTTACTAGTAATGGACTATTACATGTTTAGATTCTTTGGTCACAAGTCTCAGTTCTTTATATCCCACAAAGGGGCGGAAAATATCTACATTGGAGTAAAGGAATGTGGTTCTTAAGTAATTGAAATGAAAGAGAGAAAAAATCAATATAATTTTGCAGTGGCATCGCCACCTAGAAAAAGGATACGAGCTACTTCCCTCCTGGAACTATCTGAAGGAAGTCCTTCAACATATAAAGTGTTGGTGGCATCAGGAGGAAGAGGCACAGTTTCACGTATGGGTCTGTTCGTTGAATCTACAGGAAGATGATTACCATACTCAATATTTCGACCATTAAGCGCAAGATCAGGAGAAACAGCGAGAGGACGACTCATTACAACAGGATCGGGTAATAAAGGGCCAGGCATTCTATTCCCAATTGGCATTCTGTTTGCAAGAGGCCTTCCCATGCCCATTTCTCCATGGGTAGGTACTTCTCCGGAAGTAAAAGAAGAAAGTTGCTTCAGAAGCAATTATGAAAAGTTTTCAGCACTCAAACTGTGGAGACAAGAAAAGAAAATGAATGTAGTTTCAGTCATACCACACTTTGGAGATAACGATCGTATGCTGATCCAATTGTTTGTGTATCTTTTACAGCCCGAGGACCACCATGATCATCATTTGCTATATAATTGTGCATCTCATGGACGGCAGGCAATCCAGAGGATGGAGGTTCTGAAGAGAGGGAAAGCAGGGCCTAATTCCATTTCCAATTTACAATAAAGGAAAACAGCTAACAAGACCAAAAGAAGAAAGAAGCTAACAAGACCCGATTTTGTCCGAAGAAAACGATATTCTACAATTAATTCAATTCCAACCTTTTCTATCCAGAGTAAGAAAGAAGATACAAGGGAAAAAAGATATTGCTACTATAAGAACTACAAAAGCCAATATGGAATAAATGTGAATACAATTCACCTTGCAATGCAGTCATTTAATGCAGAATCATTTATTATCAAGAAATTAAAAAAAAAAAAAAATCTTATTCCACACATGAAACAACAGATGCCCCATTAGCAAAGGAATAAAAAGATATGTCACAAAGAAAATAGGTCTACACACTACATTAATATTCAATTAAATCAACAAAGTTCAATGAGTGTAGAAAGTCCTATCGTACCATCTAACTGGATCGACTTAGCAATTCAGTTATGCTTTCATTATTCCACATATCTAATCTATTCATCCTCTCAATCCAAATACTATATAACACTACTTTAAGTTCAATGGACGGGAAACCTCTATAAAAGAAAAGGTTAAAGAGAAAATCAAAGGCTTAAAAGAACCATTTGTAAATCAAGTTTAAAAAAGTTCTTTAAATCCCAAAAAAAACTCTCAGCTTTAATTTTATGAAATCAAGTGAAATTTCTTCAAAAAAAAAGGCTTCAAGATAATTGTAGGATGTCAATAATAAATTAATAATATGTTGACAACTGCAGATCATGCTCTGGAAGTATCTAGACATTATTGTGCAAGGGGGGATCACAATATAAATGGATCATATGGAAATGTTAATAATACCCAATATATTAAACTAAAGTTTCGTATAAGATCAACCCAGTCATACTCAAAAAAACTAAATAAATAATTTTTTTGCTACAACTTAATTATCATTTGAATATATACCAAAAGTCTACCATCGTCCTATTCAAATTTTTTATAGCAACTCTAAAAAATCAAGAATATATTGTAACCACCATCTAGGGTGCACACTTCACCACTTCACCTAACAGCACAACACTTGCATATCTCTTCCACGACCTATTTTCACAAGTTAGGTTGCTCCTATTTGACCTGTCCCTACTGCAAAAATCATTTGTGATTTCTTTTCCTCTGATTAAGAGAATGTTTCAGTTCACCATGTTTAATAAATGAACTGTATGCCTTTATGTTAGCAAGCATTAGTTTTTTTTTTTTCCCCTCTCTCACTTGACTGCTTCAACGGCTCCAATTGGAGAGATAATTGGAACGCCTACTCTCACATTATAGGAAGTGAAGCAAATAATAACTCTCTTTGTCAGGATTTCAACATAGAGCAACCATCGATTTAGTGAGACGTACGGTATGAATTATCTTCACTACTGAGGACCAAAACATTGAAGAGTTTGGATTTCCCCATGATCGAATACGCAAGCTACCCTCAGCACAATTAAGATTTATTGTGGTGGTTTCTTCCTTGAGATGATGAAAGTTGTATGAATAATTTATAAAGCTTATTTTCATCCCCTAGGATTCAAAACTGACTATGGAAAATGAGGGCATTATCACCAAATTTTAGTTCATGATGAGGACATTAAAGCCTTTAATGAGACCCTTTCCATTGTCTTGGGAAGAACTTGGCTTGCACACCACCACACGAACCAAAAAAGGGAATTTCCTTGTCTCATCTATCAGATGAAATGCATTGAGTTACCAAATTGTTTTAATACCCCGTGAAAGACACACTCTGGAGTAGTATTCCCTCCCTCTTGGGTCGAAGATCTGCATAAACACCCACCAAGAAGCTATGGGGGAGATGATTTGGGGGTACATTCTTCATACAGAGTTCTCAACTACAACTTTATCAGAATAAACCTAGATTCTATTAATTCGCGAACACTGATTATCCACAACTAACTTAACAAATCAATCCCATCAAAATTCACCACCGAACTAGCAGCAAAATCATTATACGCAAAAAAGAACCCTTTCGAAATCGACAACGAACCCAAATTAGCACCAAATCAAACATAATAAACACACGGACCTACCATATTCAGTACGAGGTCGTTTAAGCATGCCTGGCGAGGGAAGCAGAGGCTGCTGCCGATTCCAATAATCATCGGCCATATATGCTGCAGCTTTCCACAATTAGGGCTCCAGAGAGAGGGAAAACGCGATCTTGGAAACAGGAGAAAAATGAATTGAGCTTAACGTGGAATTTAGCGATGGTTAAAACCCTAGCTGAAGATTAATTTGGAGGTGTGAATGTTGGGAAGCTGCAGAACAAAGCTCCGCAGGCACGTGAGGATCCAATACGCGAAACCTCACCGTAGATATTACGCTATAATCAGTTACCTCAAATTACCCCATAATTAACTGCCATTATCCTTTCCACTTCCACTTACCCTAAAACTCATTTTATAAAAATGTTATTTTTAGTACTACAAAACAAATTTACTTTAAAATCCTAATATTTAGACTAATTTAACAAAATCGAGAGAATAAATATAAATTTCAAAAACAAAAAATTAAAAATGGAATCAATATTCAACACGCCCTCATTATCTAAATCATCATAATTACGTAACTCCCTGTTGTGCATCAATACAATATAAGTGATTCACGAACGCATAAAAATGTTGATAGATATATCATATTGACAAAATTTTAATATTATGGTAAAGCCAAAGTATTAAAGTTAAAAACTCCTGATAAATCGTATCAATAAGTTTACGAGCTTATTATCTTAGTATTCAGCACTTATATTTCCTAACACGAAACTTGGAATTAGTCTGCACAACACAATTATACAATCACTGAAAAAAGTTATAAAAAAAAAAAAAATTCAAATGAAATAAACTGGAATGGCTGGAAAATACATATGAACTTGATGGCCTGTGTTTTCTCTCCTCTCCCCTTTTCCTGGAAATGGTTGGAAAGTCTCAAGAGCGAGTTGACAGTGAGAAACTTATCTATTACAATTAAAAACGAGACTCAAATGGTGGATATGCAAGCATGATAACTTATATGCGGTTCTATATCGCCATGAATCTAGGAAGTGGACAGCGAGCGACTTATTTATTACAATGAAAAACACAAAGAGACAGTCCCTTCCAGTGCATAAAAGGTTAAAAAACGAGCTCATGGCTATGTCAACCAAGATATTGACATGATCAACTTCAGTCCATGAGGGACAAAGACAAAGACAACCCAACAATACAGCTGCCAGTTTTAGAGAGAGGGACTAAGAAGACAATAATGTGGGATTTTTGTTTTCATGGGGATGAAAAAACAAGGAAACAAAATTTTGTTTGGCTGGTATAATCTTAATGGATGGTTTTATATACACTATAGATTCAATCAACAGGTCGGAAGGGCAGGCAACCCATAAATAAATTGGACAAAATAATTGGAGAGAGAGGGAGAGAGAGGGTTAGAATGAAAGAACGTTATAAACAAAGGTCAAAGGATCCTACTTCCCTTTTATGCCATTTCTTGCTCATCTTCAAAACCATCACAGGAACTGTAAATATGACATAAAATGGCTTGGAGTAGGACTGCAGCGGATTCCTCCTTTGCTATAGTTGCTGGGAAGCTATTGAAACTGCATCATCAGCCCTCTGTGACGACAGTCCCGAAACTGAAGACTTCTCCGAGCTGCGAACGTTATATCTGTCATATACCTTCTCACGGTTCTCTGACCACCAGTTTTCTGCTTGATGCTCTCCAAATCTTCTCCGGCTGTAAATGCATATATATAAACAGTTTGAGAACGGTGCATTGGAGTTTTCTGTATCCTACCTCAGATTCTAACACCAAGTATTTTAGATGTCCTAAACCATGAGAAAACCAGTAAACTGACAGTTTTTTTTGAGAAAATTATCTAAAAGTGTCCCTGTCCTACAGTTTTACTTTAATAAGGAACTTTTAAGGAGTATATAAAAGCCACAGACAAGGGCAACCCAAGGACAAGGGTAGAAGAAAGTCCCTTCCAAAGAGGAACTAACATGAATTAGTATTATTGGGCATTGTAGTTGTAAATAATTGTAGAAGAGTTGACAGAAATTAGTATTATTCGAAGTTTGTCCAAAAATGTTTGATAAGATCCTTTGTTTATAAATCTCTAGGGCCCAAATAAAATTCATTTTACAAATAAGGAACTTCAGCACATGGATTGCATATTCTCGCTCAATGAGTAAGTGAGGAAGTAGTCAAATGGCAAGTCACACTAAAGAGACAAAGATCACTGTATTTCAAGATGCTGAAACCTAAAAAGAAACAGGGAAAAGAAACATCACCTGAAGCGCACACGTTTTAGATCCCGAGTACCATCACGCAGAGCCACAAGAGTAATATATACACCAGGCTCATATTGTTCAATCCATTCAGCCTCAACTTGAGTGGCATTAACCAGTACAGAAGTTTTGGCTCTGGAATTATTGTCACCATCTTGTAAAGACTCAGACTCCTTGCCAACAGCTGCCACCAATGCACTACTGTTAACTGGCTGAGACCCTCCACTGTTTGGAAGTCTAGAATCACGACTGTCAATTCTATCTTGTTGCCGAATATTTTCATTCATTCCTGAAAGATCCCTGGATGAATGAGCTGTGCCATAGCTTCCCGGCCAAGCAGCAGCATCAGATGCCGTGGGAGATGCACAGGAGTAGCTGCTAAGTGAATCAGATCGTGAATGACGCTCTCCGTTCACACTCAAATGGTATACACCATTTGACTCCAAACCATTTGAAAGATGAACTGATCTCATTTTCTCAGCATCATATACTCCAGGTGGTAACCTCTCCGCCATATCTTTAAGCTGGAACAATTATAGGATATAACCAATTATTAGAACCACAAGTATTATTTTCAAAACATTTCTCGGGATGGTTAAGCAATGCAGAAGAAAAAAAACAATTGTTACATAGAGAATATTTTTATTAGAAGCCCATGTCATTTCCACTTATTGCTCTAGGTTATATACATCCTCGTTCATTCAACTACACAAAACAGCTACAAGTTAATTCTTTATGAATGAGTATTTTTTCACAGACACGAAGACCACACACCTTACTGCATGATATTGTCAAAATGATTGTTTATAATAATTTTATGTATTCTCCTCTTTAAACTCATAGAAATATCAACTTGAAAGTCCAGAGATAGCAAGCTTTGTAGAATATGGAAAGTACATTAAAAAATTAAAATGACCTGAGCGGTTAGTAACTTGATAACTTCTTTGGCTGCTTTTGATTTACCAGATTCCTCTGCAGCCAAGGCCATAGCTTCTCGCGTTTTCTTCAAAGATTTCTGAAGCTCCAATTCCTGAAGTTCACATTTCTGCTTCAGGCTCTCAACCTGTATTATTAGACATCAAGATAAGATCATACTCAGTCATCAATCCAAGTCCACCAAATAGTGCACAAATTTTATGAGCCAAATGGAACAGAACCAGTTCGAGGAGAATTTTCTTTTCAAGAAGTCGTGACTATTCTCCTATTTTTATCCATACCAATTTGAAAGTGAGAATAATCTCCATTGGTTCTACACTCCTTGTTGATGTGTTCATATTCTATTTTCTTAAGTTAATTGTCTCAGGGGGTAAAGGTGAGGGGGTTACCTGTGAACGCAATTTAAGCACTTCGTGATTCAAAAGATCATTTGTTTTCTTCAAACCATCAGTTATGCTTTTGGAAAAGGAAAGTCCTGAGGCTGTGGGAACAGGAGTGGCAGATCGAGGTGGGCTTGATTTCCTTGAAAACGGTGAAACGGATCTAGAACTTACTCCAGAAGAAGTGACAACTGGTTTGGGAGCTGTCCGTCGCAGATCAACAGCAGTTGATAATACAACATCTCTAAACTGCAATAGCGGAGGGGCTTGAGAGGATCGGACAAGGGAGAAGGTATCGCCTTTCTTTCCTTGCTTAGCCGCTTTGTTATCTAATTGCTTTATCAAGTCCATATTGGAAGGCACTGACTTAGATATTCTCATATCAGCCTTGTCAATCCTATCCTTGTTCTCACCCAAGATGCGAGGCATAGCATTTTTCCTATTGTTATTACTAGCCTCTAATGCCTTAATCAGTTTTGCATAGCATGAATCACATACACGATATGGTTTTCCCGGATCAGGTGCAAGTGCTGCTCTTAATGCTTTTCTTGAAGTGCAAGAGTGGCAGTGCACAAGTCCACAATTATAACAGTTGTGTCTCTTCCGTGTAAACCCAAACGCCTGTCTGCAAGCAGAGCATTGTGACTGCTCAGCACTAGAAACCCATTTGTGAAGACAAATGGCAGCTGTGTAATTTGAACCACATGCTATATATTTCACATGTCTGTCCTTCAAAGCTTCAACCAAAGTTGGTGTCTTCCGATCTTCAACATCACCATGCCCCAATCTCCCGTTTGCACCCTTTCCCCACGTATAAACTTCATTTTTGGACGTTAATACCGCCACATGATATGCACCAGATGAAACTTCTTCAACGGATTCCCCAAAAAGCTTATCCTCTACCAAGCAAGGTATCTTTCCATCAGCACTGGGATTTCCAAGTTGTCCATAAACAGTACTTCCCATTGAGAAAACTTGCCCTGAAGTGGTCAAACCAACAGTAATGCTGTGACCGCAAGCAACTTTGTGAAAATCATAATCAATTAATGCCGGCACACATGTGGGTTTAAGTCTGGGCTCCTTATCTCCATGCCCCAGACGATTTTTATCTCCATCACCCCACGTAAACAGTTTACCCGATGAAATGCTTGAACTAGATTGTGTCACAATAACTTCAACTACAGCAGCAGTATGCCACACCCCACATGCAACAGCAATTGTCCTCAGGCCTGATAAAGATTCCACTTCTTTTGGATATGAAATATTTTCTCTTTCTCCATGGCCCAGTGCACCAAATGTTCCATCACCAAATGTGAAAAGCTGACCCACTGATGTTACCAGAGCTGTATGCCATGGACCGCATGTCACTGAAGTAACTTGAAGTCCTTCAAGTGGACCAGAGACTCTCTTTGGTATCCAGTGGCTGACATCACTGCCATGACCAAGAAGCCCTGCATTATGGGTACCATCACCCCATGTATAAAGTTCCCCTGTCGTTGTAACAGCACATGTATGGAACTCCCCACAAGCAACAAAATCAATATTACTAGCTGCCAAGGATTCAACCATACGAGGTTGAATTACATCCTTCACCACACCATGGCCAAGGCGGCCTCCAGATTCCTCTCCCCATGTAAAAATTTCCCCATGCCTTGTCACTAGGGCAGCATGCCTGACCCCACAGGCTATATGATGTATGTCTAGAACAATGTTAGACTCCAAAGGTCTTGGCAGAAGTACATCAGTCCTCGAGGTCACGTAACTTCTTTCAGGCCCAATCTTCACAATATTGTCGCCAACAATCTCACCCCATATGTATACATCACCTAGAGCATCACAATCATCTGGTGCAGACCCATGACTAGAAGTGCTGGGAGCACTTGAAACACTAACTCGCATAACATCAGAACTAGACCCTTTTACTTGCATGTTGGTTTGGTTTAATGATACATGAGCTCTTTCAGACTTTGCAATGTAATTTTCAGGTTGAGAAGTCTTCAGAGATATATGTGCGTTCGAACTCGCATAAACTTCTGGAGAGCTATTGTCTCTATTCACGCTATGCGAACTGTCACTCGGGCTATTTGAAGTCAATTCACAACTTCCCTGAAATGACATCAGCAAACCATGTATTAAACATGGAAATCCAGCTACATGCCATATAATATTATGCATACTGCTTATAACATAACATTTCAAAAAAAAAAGCGTGTATTTATAAAGGAGTGTATAAATGAAGGATTTAAAATTGGAAACTTGCTCAAACCAACAAATAAGACCAAAGTTCCAGGGAATGAACTTCAAGAATTGAGCACATGATCTGAGGATTATTACATCAATCTCAGTAAATTAAGGGGAAAAGGAGAATGCAGACTGCACAGAGTTACTGCCAGTTTCTGTTGTTGTCTCAATGCCTCTTCTGCTCTACACTTTTGCTTCTAAAGAAATCTTAGGTCATCCTCACTGTGCATGGGCAGGAGTGGCAGCATGATCTTCATTCTCATGAAGCTGCATCCCCATTATCAATTGAATTTATCTTACACTGTTCAGTTACAAAATTGAATTTAAACAATCGATCCACTCAAGACCAAGGGAGCCAACAATTGGCCTTATTCACAAAAATCAACCAGAAGAGAACATTATTCGATACGGCATGCTCTAATGTCTAAAATTATATCTTAAAAAACAATGCTTCATTTTTTGTTCCCAAAATAGGAAAACACAGATATCAAGCAAACTTGAAAATTGGCAACGCAATTGACTCTAGGGAATAATAAAGCAAGTACAAGCAAAAGAGTTTACGTCAAGATAGAGGCCTCCATCACTCCAGCCATCAATTTTGGAACGCCCACCTTGACCAGATGCAATTAAAGCTTTCAGGCCTGAAATCCAAGCCTCCGCCTCAACTTTATCCTTACAAATCTAAGGAGCAAGAACATATGTCCAATAGCATCAAATCAAAAGACCAGTAAAAGATAATGCCTTTTAAATACAAATAGCACAAAAAAGTCCATCACCAACCAGATCGAGGGATCGCTTCCCGTTGTTGTATATAAGAGAGAATGATAAGTAATCCTTTTCTGGACGAAGATATCGTTCAAAGACAGCCTGAATAAATTCAGTGAATAGTAAAATAAATATCAAAGGAAGGATTAAGTAATAGTGTATGTTAGTTGCATCTAAGTAGGAAGAACAATTATTAAAGCTGAGGATTAGAGTGATAACCAATAGATTAATATCTTACAGTTCTTTGTCCAGGTATAATTTGTGAGATTGAAGCTAACTTCAAACTTCTTTCACCCTTACTTGAAATCCAGATCAAGGACGATTCATCCTAAAATAGAGAAAAAAAAATAAACAGTAATAACACAAGGAATACTATCAAGCCATTGGAAACGTGAAGAGGCTGAGAGAACTGTTAACTTTATTTACGGAATTAATAAATTTCAATTTTAAAACTGAATCTCTTCATTGCTCCAGCCTCCACTATTAAACTTCCCACAGAAAAGATATGCTACCGTACATTCCATATTAACCAAGTGTCGTTAACAAAACAAATAGAACTTCGTTCATAGCAATGTGCACCAAGCCAATAACAATATATTTTCAGAATGGTTGACCTACCTTGTAAAGTTAATTCAAGTACAGCGGTGACAACACAACAAAAGCACATCAAATTTTTTAGGGTTTTTTTAATGTTATTGTATGTGCTCATACATATACAACTGAGTTCGCAAGAATGTAACTGGCATCATATGTATACAATTTAGTTGACAACCAATTTATCCATATGTGAATATCCACATGAAGTCTATAAAAGATCATTAAGATTTCTTTCTCCTTCAACCACTCATGCTTAATCCAAAGAACATAATGCGTACCAAACAAGCAAATAATTAACATACAAAGTTCCAAGATTTCATCAAAATGTCACCAAGAGTTGCTGTGACAACTCACTTTCTTTAAGATAATGAACTACTTATTTAAAATCATGATGCTAGTTACATTCAATGCAAGAACAAGAAAAAAAAAAAAAAAAGTAGACTGTCAACTTAAGCATAGCTCAACTAGAATGTATATCTAATGGTTTTTTAAAAAAGAATTAGAAGAGAAATTTTCCACATCGGAGAAAATACAAGAAATTGATGTGCGCCAAGTACAATAAAAGGAGCTGATGATTGGTTCCCAAAAAAAAAACAATATATTTTTTTGTGTACTAACTCTAGTTAAATTCCCTTATTGTATTCTTTTATTTGAGAGTGGAAAAATGATATAGTGGTGCAAAGCTTTGGAAGAGTTTTTCTCTAGTCACTGGGATCGGGAAGAGAATTTTATGCGATTGTACTAATTTTCCACAGTGGAAGTTCTTTACAGTAGATTGAGGTTTTTCTCCAGATTTGAAGTTTTACATTTAAATTCTTGTGTTTCTTATTTTTATTATTTTCTTTTAATTTCTCGGTTATTTTTCTATTTATTCCTGCGGAAAAAGTGGGAGGCTTCTTTCCAACAACATATAACCTCAACCAAAAGATCAAAAGTTTAAATTTCCATCCTCGTATGCCATTGAACTAAAAAAAAGTAAGCCAGTAAATCAAATAACATTCCATCGATATGAAGTGAAAACAATGATTGAAACAGAGATAAGAAACTGAGTTACACGGCTACCAAACTCATGAAAGGAAGAATTCTATGCATTAGATCACTCAAAAACATCAGAATTCCCCTATATCACATTCTAATCAAGCTTACTTCCTTGGCTAATCCACGAATTATCACTGACTGCAGTGTTCTTCAACACTCTCCTAGTATTCAAATCACAAAAACTGATCCCTAGTTTCTTACGAGAAAATTTTATCAACTTCTAACAATTAAACAAGTCACTGTAGCAGCAACCCAAAAGCATTGCAAAGAGAGATCAGCAAATGGTGCAACCAATTTTTCATCAATAAGAATAAGCTAATTTGGTAACTGCAGAACAAAAAAAAATGTCCAAGGGATGTACAACTTATATAAGACTAATTAAAACCATTATTGGAACCAAACTCACACTAGAAAGCCTAAATGGACAGAACTTCGGCTTTCCTTTACGACCATATTTTAGCAGTTGAGCACCCTTCTTCAATGCAATTAATGCCTGCAAGATGATATCAACCTTGTGAAACTACCAAAAAAGAGGAAAATCAAACTAAGGCAAAGCTGGATATAAACAGTGGCATGACGAGAAATATGGCTTGGAGGATTTGGTTTCAGCTTCACAATGGCGATGAAGAAGTAAAAAATGGAAATAATTGAGGCGAACAGAGAAAAGAAAGTAAAACCACTGTAACACCCTAAGCCTAGAGTGTTAATTGCTCAAAAATCACTTGACCATCCATCAACGTTTTCACTCTTCGTTCTCATCCCAAAGTAGCAAAAAACTTAAATATAATAGATCCAGCTAACTATCTCTGAATTGTATAAGAAGAAAAATAAATCTCCAAAGAACTCTTCCCAATGAACTACCTGGCCACACAGTCGGGCATTGTATCGTTTGAAGGAAAACAATGCTGATAAGCATTGCCAATGTTTTTCATTTAATGAAAATAGAACCAAAATAACATTCCCAGATTGCATTTGTTTTTCTCTCGCTATTTAATCGAAGATAAGTCTGTAAAATCAATATTGGATTCAAAATAGTTCTCTTTACTGCCTCCAAGTTAGTCGGAAAAGCTTAATTTCGAAGTAATTTAATCAGCCCATCAAAGTTCGGCCTGTCCTCAACACCAAACGCCTACAAATTCGTATATCTAGCAGCTGTTATTCATTATAGAGAGAGATGAAGAGCGCAAATTAAATTGTGTAGTACAGAGAAAATATCATGAATTAGTTTTTCTTCCACGATTCGATTTTGACCCAGAAAAATCCCAGCAATTCCGAACAATCAGCTAATGACGTTAGGAAAACAATAGTTGAAGTTTCAGGTTAAAGAAAAAAACAACGCACAAAAATCGGGAACAAAAAAATAGAGCTCAGACCGAAGATAAAAGGTGCAAACAGAGAGGCAAAGGAATACCTGCTCGACATCACGGTCGGCATTTGCATAGCTAAAAGGATCTGCCATTCCATGTGAAAAAATCGCCAAAACGCCACCGCCCGCTCTTATCACTCCGCCGCTCTCCGGTCATTCTATACGGTGACTAAATATTCCGTACACTAACATCAACGGTCATATCAGGCCCACCGCAGAGCTTCTTCTCTTTCTCTTTCTCTCTAAAACACACTACTGACAAACAAAAACAAAATTTCCCAGCTCCCTCCCCCTCGTCCTTCCCCGAAAGCCTTGTAGATCTGTCACGCTCCTTCGAAGCCAAACTCCTAGAATCTCCATTCGAAACACTGAGTCAAAAACATCCTCAGGACCTCAGCTTAAGCTCTTAGAATGAGAACCAAAAACTGAAATACAGCCTCCAAAGCAGCTTCTCGGAAAGCAAGGATGCCTTCACCGCAAAGAACCCGCTCCCGACGGCGGAAATACTCAAGTCCTCGAGGCCGCCGGAGACAGAGCAAAGAGAAAACCCGACGGAGGAGACAAAGGAGTCTAGAGAGAGAAAAGACGTAGTCGGAAGTCTGTACAATTACAGAGTCAAAGACGGGAAAAAGAAGAAAATCAATTAAAAACCCAAAAATAAAAAATAAAAAATAAAAAATAAAAAATAAAAAATAAAATAGAAATTTCGCTAAACAACGTATTTACCGCCACCGCGAAGAAAACATAATCTCTTTTGGAATATTCACAAATAAGTAATTAAATTAATTTTCAATATTTACAATTTAATTAAAAAAAACCCAATCAAATATTTATATTCTAATCCAGTTGACTCTTAACATTTTTATTTATTTTTAATTTTTAATTAACCAAAGATTGATACCGTTTATTTTTTAATTTCACAAATTATAATTCAATTAAATTTAATTATTATACATCCCCTTTAATTAATAACACTAATGGTTAATGATTATATAATCACTTTATATAGTTGGTGGGTAAAAATAATAATTTTAAAGTATTTGACTCCAAAACTCTAATTATTTAACATTTACGTAACTAAACACAATTATCCTTTTTATTATTATTATGATTATTATTATTATTATTATTCCTTTTAAATTTTTTTATAAATGCAGATTAATTAATAAAATAATATATATCAAGTAGCATAAGGTCTTCAAATCACATTACTGAAGAAAACAACAGACTTCTTTATCCCTAGTGGTCCAATTTTGAACTTATTTTTAAGAATAATCCGGAAATATAATAATTATAAAAATATCGGGAGATCAAATTAAATTGTTGGAGAACAAATTCAAAGGTAATAATAGCACGTGATTAGTGGGAGTATCATTTAAGCTTGTTCTTCAAGTAATATACATATTCCTTATTAAAAGAACCAAATCTATTTGCCTCGGAAAATGGTATGGGCTTCTGATTCCAATAATTAATCTAAATTATTCAATTTGTAACCATTCAAATGTTCTTACTATGAAACGATATTTTATTGAAAAATTAAATTATGTAAATACATGGAAATAAAAAAAGTGCCGACCGAAAAGAAAAAGAATGTCGAGATAATGGCTAGAAAAAAACGTAAGACGATAAGAAAAAGGAGAAAACTTAAGAGAAAAGGAGGTTCCAAAGGCTAGCTTTGCGTAGAAGAAGCCAAATTGGGAAGAGGAGAGGGACCAACTATGCATTATCCATGCCCTTGATTTGACCCAACTATGCACATTCAAAACCCTATCTTTTTCTTTTTCCTTATTTATGTCGAGTTTAACGACACCGAGAATTGAAGATCGGACCATGTAACATTTCATAAACAGTCGTTCGTGTATTCTTGCAACATGTTTATACTTGTCAGCTTGTCTTTAAGTACTTTATGAGTGAAGATTAACATAGATCATGTGAGATCTCACATTGATTAAAGAGTAGAACGAAATTTTTTTTTTTTTTTTTTTTTTTTTTTTTATAAGAGTGTGTAAACCTCTCCTTAACAAACGTGTTACGATATATATCGAGCCATAGAGAACAATATCTGCTAGCGGTGAGGTTTGACTGTTACAAACAATATCAAAGCAGGTGGATTGCAAGATTCCACATCGGTTGGACGAAGAGGAGGATAAACATCTCTCTAACAGAAACATTTTAAAACCGTGAGACTAACGACGATACGTAACACAGCCTTTTATGTTAAAAAAGAGGGGTATGGTTGCATTTATGGAGCCCTAAAAACACCTGGTTGTTCCCTTTTTGTCCACTCTTTTTGATATTTTTTTCATTCCACTTTATTCCAACTTTTCCTATTATTTATTTATTTTTATTATAAATATTTATATTTAAAAATTAATTAAATTCATGCATATCTTATAGTATTTCATGACCGAGGAATTAAATGGATTTGGGTGCAATTCTTGTAAACCCACGCTTGCATGTGACATGTTTCACACAGTGCATCCAATTTTAATGATATGATTCATATCAACCATATAACTGTTCACCTCCAAATTTAATCTGCTTCGCATTTGTTAGAGAGGGAAACAAAATATTTCTTATAATCATGTTAGATGAACCCAACTCTTTGATTTTGAGCCTAAGCTCTCATGGCTTTGCTTTGAGATTCTTCAAAAGATCTCATGTCAATGAAGAGAGTATTCCTTAATTATAAACTCATGATCTTTCTTTAAATTACTCGATGTGGGACTTTCATCATCCAACACCTCCCCTCGAACAAAGTACGCTTTCCTTTAATCGAGACTCGACTCCTTTTCTTTTGGAGTTTTTTGTTCGACATTTGAGGATTTACCAATCTATTGACGCGACTAAGTTTAGAGCATGACTCTGATACCATGTTAGATGAACACGACTCTCCATAATGGTGTGATATTGTCCATTTTGAGCATAAACTCTCATGACTTTGCTAGTGTGAAAACCTCTTCTTAGTAGACACATTTTAAAATCATGGGGTTGATAACAACGATACGTAATGAGTCAAAACGGACAAATTATGCTAATAGTAGGCTTAGACTGTTACAATGTGGTATTAAAACCAAACGTAGGATTGTGAGATCTCAAATTATTCGTTATACATGGGTTGGTATTAGAGTATGGGTAGAGATGGGTTTACTTTGTGGGAACATAAAGGAGGGTTCCCCAATGTTGAACAAGAAACAAGGTGATTGGGAAGTGAGCCATCTTTTACTTTTGCTTTTCAGTTCATTCTCTAAAAGAGGTAAGGGTGGCCCCAAATAGAAGAATAAAAATAACACCCATTTTACCTTTTTACGATATTCTCTTACGTCGTTTGCAACATGCACATATATTGTTTACTACTTGTTTCTAAGAGTGAAAACTATCTCTATAAACCCATCTAAGTTTTTTTAATATGTTTTGTTTTCACTCACATGCATCCTATAATATTTTTTAAGAGGTTCTTAACATAGAATTGTTTCAAACAAAACATATTTAACTCTAAGGTTGAGCAAGAAAGAAAAATGTGCACTTTGTTAGTATAGACAGTGACTTTCAATTCTTTTAAAATTTTATTAGTTATCCTGGCATAATTTGCTGTCAAGAGCCTATTTTTGGCATGTCCACGTCACTTCTCTCTCTAAAATGGCACATTTTGGTAATCATTGGTAATAATATACCAATTGTCCTTAGCCATATCATTAGTGAAAAAAAAAGCCAACCAATTACGACTATACCATGATTGTCCTCGATATCAAATCTTAATGATTCAGTACATAAAAATTAATTATTATCTGAAAAGTTACTGTTTTATTTTTTTAAATTTGAAATATTTTTTTTAACAAAGAATTATAAAAATGTGAGTTTTATACTTTAATTTTAGTGTCACGGCATTAATTATTATTCATAAAAGTATACTAAGAAACTAAATACCACAAATTAAAATATAAATATGTTATTGATTATATAAATAGTTACACTCATTAATGTGGCCCAATTAGGTACCAAATCTGGCCCAAACTCAAAAGGCCCAGTGTTCGGCCCAAAATTTCATGAGTCCAGCCCAGCCCAGCCCAACACGCTGGGAAACTATTAGCTTACTTGTTTAATTAGCTTTAATAATTGATTGCAGTTTTGGGAAGTTGGGTAGTTGTCCGTCCGCCGCGTGGCAAGACTTGCGACTATCCGTCAAGAAAATGAAATTCCCTCCGATTACTTCCATTTCCGGCGAGAGTAGAGTGACAATCCCATACACTTCCAGTCGTGGAAATGAGGCTCTCCGCCACTCTCCGCCTCTCTCCGCCTTCCCATTCTTGTGTTTACGAGTTTCCCATTCTTGTCTCCCACTCCGATTCATTTCTCGCCGGGAATAGAGCCGCCAACGATCGTAATCACTTCCAGTACCCTCCTCCTCTTCCGTTTTCTTCTGTATCCTTATACATTGTAGAGCAAGTAGTCAAACTCGCCTCTAAATGCATCCCCATAACCTAATCCATTATGATGAACTTCTCCGGCGGCGCCTTCACATTCGACGCTGCCGTCAAAACCTTCCAATCCAGAGAGATTCTCCGGTTTTACAGCGGCATTTCGGTAGTCACTGTCGGAGTTTGGTAAGTCGATCTTGTTGAAATTTGATTACTCTTCTCTGTTTGTTCCTCCTACTGCTAGGTCTATGGGAAATATCATCTCCTCTGCTTTAATTACTCAGAGAATTCAGGTTGGGCCCAAAGGGATGTTGGGGGGTTTTGATTCGGATTCTGAAGAAATAGGGTTTGATGGGTTACTTTTGAAATTTTGAAAAAGTAGTTTCGAGACGCTTTTTTTTTTTTTTTTTTTTTT
>NW_019272030.1:2254841-2257969 GCF_002738345.1 Cucurbita maxima | reverse complement strand
TTTTTTTTTTTTTTTTTTTTTTTGGAAGAAATCTGAAAAATAAAAAGGTATTGAAAATTTTGAAAAGTTTTAGGATAAATATACATGAATGGTGTTGTTGAAGAATGTATTACAGAATCTGACTGCCATAGATTTCCTGCGCTCTCTACCTCACGCACCGCCGAACGCCCAAAACAGAGAACGCACAGTGGCGGAGTTGTGTGGATTTCCATCGTCTTCAATTCGAAGCCGAAATCTCCTGTTCTTCCATTTTAGTATGTCGACTTTAACGATCCTCCTTTTTTTCTTGATTCCCTCCAACTTTGTCCGTCTTTCTCTTTGTTTCTTGCCCGATCAAAACGTCACCCTCTCCGGTGATGCGCATTTCAGAAACAATGCCATGCTTCTCACCCAAGAAACCAATTGCCTTCCCTTTTCTTCTTCCATCTCCCCTGCATCCTCTGCCTCTGTCTCTTCTGGCGTTGGCGCCGCCTTCTACAACAACCCGATTCGCTTTCTTGATTTCTCCACCAATTCCACCGCTTCTTTCTCCACTAAATTCTTCCTCACCGTCGTTCCCACCTTACTTTGCCCTTCCGCCGATGGAATCGCTTTCCTCATCACCTCCGATTCCGAATCTTTCAGCCGCTCTAATGGGTATATGGGCCTTCCCGACCCCCCGCCAAATTCCCACCACTCTTTCATCGCTGTCGAATTCGACACAAGTTTCAACGCTGATCTTGGAGACATTAATGACAACCATCTTGGCTTTGATGTCAACTCTGCGACCTCTTTGTCCTCTGTGGATTTTGGGTCCAGGGGCATTTTCCTCAAAAATGGGAGAAAGATTACCGCATGGATTGAGTACAAGGAAGACTCGAAAAAGATCCATGTCTGGGTTGGCTATTCGCAGACAAGGCCTGAAAATCCTCTTCTTGTTGTGGAGGTTGATCTTTCCAAGCAATTTAAGGAGTTCATGTATGTGGGGTTCTCTGCTTCTAACGGACGGGGCTCTGCTCTTTACATTGTTGATCAATGGAAATTTAGAACTTTTGGGTTGGTACCTTCTTTGAGTTCTGTTGATACCATTACTGAAGGAGACTGTTTCATGTGCTCATCGGAGGATTCGAGTGCGAATAGCAATCGTTCTGTCAACGCTCGTCAACGGAGGAAGATGATTGGAGAGATAACCCTTGGTTTAGGAGGTTTAATTGCATTTCTTTGCTCTATTATTGTCATTGTTGGTTTGGTTAGTTTTATCTTGATGGATAAATTGAGAGGTAGAATGTGCATATGCATAGCAACTCCTGAAACCAGTCAAGTTGAGACGAACAGAGTTCCATTGAGATTATCCCTTGGGGAGGTAAAGTTGGCTACAATGGACTTTAATGAAGATAGAATTGTTGGGAGAGGTGGTTCTGCAACTGTTTACAAAGGATGTCTTCCAGTCAGTGGAGAAGTGGCTGTTAAACGATTCGCACCAGACATGGCGAACAATCGTATGCACAATCCTTTCACCACAGAGTTTGCAACTATGGCGGGGTGCTTACGACACAAGAATTTGGTTCAGCTTCATGGATGGTGTTGTGAGGCAAACGAGTTGGTTCTTGTTTACGAGTTCTTGGCCAATGGTAGCCTCGGCGAACTTCTTCATAAGCGCTCACGGAATTCACAGTTTGTTCTTCCTTGGAAGAAAAGGGTTTCCATAGTTCTTGGGATTGCTTCTGCATTGACATATCTCCATGAAGAGTATGAGAGACAGATTATCCATAGAGATGTCAAGACCTGCAACATTATGATTGATGCAGATTTCAACGGTAAACTCGGGGATTTCGGTCTAGCAGAAGTGTATGCACGCAATTCACTCAGAAGGGAAGCAACTATACCAGCTGGAACAATGGGATATCTCGCACCTGAATACGTTTATTCTGGAGTTCCCACTGTTGAAACCGATATTTACAGCTTTGGAGTCGTGTTGCTCGAAGTAGCCTCGGGAAGGAGGGCTGTAAACGAAGAGGGGACCGTGCTGGTCGATTGGATTTGGAATCTATGGGAAACGGGGACACTAACTGAAGCATCTGATTCAAAGTTGATGGGAAACTACAATGTAGTAGAAATGGAGAGAATGCTAATGGTGGGACTGTTTTGTGTACACCCAAATTATGTTAAGAGGCCAACTGTGCGAGAAGCTGCAAAGATCCTTAAAGGGAAAGCACCACTTCCTGTACTGCCACCAAGGAAGCCAAGGGTCCGCATCAAGCCTGTTGTTCCTGATGATTCTGAGGATAGCATAGATAGTCCTCGTGACGATATTCCCAGCCTCGACGAGTGGATGACCCCCAAGAGTGAATTTTATAGCTGAACCGTAACGCAATACACGGTGCCACGGAGATTACAAAGACATCAAATATTGGAAATGACCTGAAAAGACTCAAAACTAGAGGTTTGCTGCATTGTTTGTTTTTTCTTTAGGGTGTGTTTTTGTTAGGTTTACATGAATAAGAACATAATTGCTGTATGCCCCAAAACTGAATTTATTCATGAAATATTCAAGCACCATATATTTCTTGTGTATCTTGTGTTTGTTTACTTTAAAATTTTGGTTGAGATGCATATAACAGCATCACGAACACGTCCTAATGACTTAACTCGTCGTCGAATCGATATTAAATTCTGAATCAAGTTGTTCTTGGGAAGTCATGGGTGTGTTACAAGTCAACCATTATTAGTGCAATCTGCAGACACCTTTGTTCTTTCACCATTGTTTTGGGCTTTGAAGATATTAACCACTCCCACCTGAAAGAAAGCTTGCAAGAAAAGGGTGGGCCAACTCTCATTCTATCATTATGCTTAACTTTATAGACTTTGCATCATAATTAAATATTACAAATGTCGCTGTCCTTTCCTACCCCAATAATCTTCTCCGTTCATATCAAAATGTCTATCATTTTCTAGAATACGTTCTGATAAGGGTCGGTGATAAAGAATCACTCTAAAATACGCTCTGATACTATAAGAGAAGTGAGATTCGGATAATTATGTTGATCGAATATCTCAAAGTAAGAAAACTTGTTTGAGATTTGAATCACTCTAAACATGTAATCTAAACGGTTTAGAATTACAAAAAAAAAAAAAAAAAAAAAAAAAAC
>NW_019272030.1:2244521-2254685 GCF_002738345.1 Cucurbita maxima | reverse complement strand
AAAAAAAAAAAAAAAAAAAAAAAAACTTAGCTCTTACTTAATCAAATATCTCAAGAAAGAACACTTGACACAATCGCACGTTTAAAGGCAGCGGACTAGCGATTGTGCGGCACTCACTTTCCAATGACAAGTGAGCTGAGCTAATTTGTACTTGCGTCGCCTACGGCCAAGCGACGTATGATCAAGCCTCTAGCCTCGGTTTTAAAAGAAGGTTTTGGAAAACGAGGGTAGAGAGAGATTTTAGAAAGAGAGATTTTTGAAAGAGACGTTATATAAGCAAGCAAGAGAGATATAACAACGGCTTAACATATATAACCTTGGGTAGGGAGAAGTTGACTACATTTACTACTGTTGGGTGATGAAAGTCCCACATCGACTAATTTAAGAAATAATGATGGGTTTATATTCAAAGAATACTCTCTTGATTCACATGAGGCCTTTTGAAGACATTATTGGTGATACCAACCTGGTTGATTATAAATTAAGATAATATATATGTGTATATTTTTAGTTTAATTTTGGAGGGTTGTTCCATATATATATACATGTGTGTATATGCTTAGGTCATACATATGTCATCTCAATACATAGAAAATTATTAATTTATTTGTATAGTTGATGTTTAGATATATTTTTAAAATATTGGAGGGATAAATTAAAATGTTTTAAATGGCATAAACAAAGATGCCATTCTTTTGACTTTGTTTAATTACTTGGCCCTCTTTTTAGGAAATTGATTTTTTTTTCTTAAGCTATCCATGTTGTTTATTTAATAAGAATAAAACTATATTATAAAAACCAAGAATAAAAATAATAAAAGTATCAAAATAGAAATCAATTTTAATAATAATTATATTCAAATTAACGGGTAACTTAAACATTTTGAAATTAAATAACAACTCCTTAAAAATTAATTTTAAAAAATTGAAATTAAATAGATAAAGATGAAATTGTTAAATAGATAAAGATGAAATCTCATGACTTTGATTTGACTTTCTCAGAATGCCTCATACTAATGGAGAGAATATTTTTTGTTTATAAAGTCATTATCATTCTCTAAATTAGTAAACCGAGTAAAAAGGTAAAAAGAGTAAATCTTGATCTCAACCATGTGTAGAAATATTAAACGAATACAAGTAAAAAGTAATAATAATAATAAGAAGAAGAAATCGAGGAGGGATGGAATTAATGGGGGTCGGGAAATTTGGGTCGGTAGTAAAGTGGAGGCAGAGGGTTCTTGAAAACCGGCGGAAGTGGATAAACCAAACCGGAGTAATCAAAACCGGAATACGTTGTTAAGGGAGGAATTCCGGGAGAGGGCCGTGGATTTACAATTACAAGAGGGTCTTCCCAGCCCTCGTAATCATAAACGCTGAGTTCTTCCGACGACTGTGACAAACCATTCCGGCCATCGGAAAAAGTGGAAGAAGAAGTAGAAGTGGAAGTGGAAGTAGAAGGGTGGTCGGAATCGGAGTCGGAGCGGCTGCTACTGCTGCCAGGGAATTGAACCATGTGCCTTAACTCTGAGGCGTCTTCTTCTACTTCAATGATTTTCTTCGACTTATCATTGGTCCTTCTTTTCGCCGCCGGTTGGGCTTTGGCGGCCCTCGGCGGCGCCGGCGGCTTCTTCATCTTTCGCTTTCTGGTGGCTGAAGAATCCATTCTCTCGTTTCTTTCACAATTTGGCGGATTTCTTGTATATATATATATATATACACACAATAAATTTAAATTTTTTTGGAAAAAATGAAAATATATTTTGATTTGATTTGTGAATTACAAAATATTATATTGACATTTTAAATCGTTGTTAAATTTTAAAATTTTATATTCAAATTAATATTTTTACTTTTGAAGTTTAATTAATTTTCACTTTTTGTTCATTAATATTGTTAATTAATTAAAAATAATTAAAAAAAAATGTCATTTAAATGGTAGAATTAGTAGACACAAAATAAATTTTAATTTTAAAATTTAAAATTTACGATGAAGTTGGAAATTAAACTCAAAATTTAGAGAGAATTTTTTTTCTTATATTCTTATTCTATTATTAGATTATAAATTCAAATTAATTGATTAAGATAATTATTACTTCGAAAAAAATTTAAAATTTAAATTGATGGAATAATATTTAAAATTTAAAATTTATTATTTGTAGTAACTAAAAACTGATTTAAAATTAATTTTTTTTCATTGATTATAAAAATTTAATTGAAAAAAAAATTATGATAAAATTTGAGAAAATATTCAATAAAATAGATGTTAGGTTATTTTTTTACGATTATTTCGATTAGATATTGTTGGATGATGAAAGTCCCACATCGGTTAATTTAGGGAATGGTCATGGGTTTATAATCTAAGAATACACTCTCCATTGGTATGAGGCATTTTGGGAAGCCCAAAGCAAAGCCATGAGAGCTTATGCTCAAAGTGGATAATATCATACCATTGTGGAGAGTCGTGTTCGTTTAACAGATATATTTATAAGATAAAAAGACATGAACTACTCCCACTTAAAATCATACAAAAATGGGGAAAAGTCTCTCATGGTATCATTATGCTTAAACTTTTTAGATTTTGATATGCCAAAATGTATTTTTTTTTCTACATAAATAAGGATAAAATTAAATACAATTAATTATATGAACCCTTTTTAAGATCAAACACAAGAAATAAACCCATCTTCCACTTGTACAAAAATTATGCAAACAAAATCAATGCAAATCAGGGAAGTTTTGGAAGAAATCTAGCGACAACGAGAATCGATTGGGAGCTATGGGGCTAAGATCCCGGAAAAAGTGGGTAAGAGGGCTGAGCTCAGCTGACTGCGGCGGCGTTGGGGTGAAAATATTCGCTGGAATCGGCGGCAGCAACCCCGGCGTTGGCGATAATATCCCGTGACCTACCCTCTCTGCTCCGTGAGGATTGGTACTCATAATCATCGTCGTATTGGGTGGATGGTGAGAGTCATGGGAGGAGGGTTTGTGGCCAGTGAGGCGCTGGACCAAGTCCTTGAATTGAGTAGGGTCGGTGTGGATGACTTTGGGGGAGACGGAGTAGATGATGACAGGCCGGTGTGGCGGCTTGCCGATCTTGTGGGAGTCTTTGGTGATCTTGAGGGCGGCGGGGCGGGGACCTTGGAGTTGAACCTCTTTTCTTTCAGCCATGGCATTAGGTGTTGAAGAACAAAGAGAAGAAGACATGGAGAGTTGAAAGGTTTATAAAGATAAGTTGAGTATATAATATTAATATCAATATTAAAGGGTTTCTTGGTGGTTTAGAAGTTTGAATTTGTCTTTAAATAAATAAATAAATAAATAAAATCCCATTTTTTTCATGGTTGAAACCGTCAAACCCAAGTCTATAATGCCGTATATACCATTATTGTGTCTTTTCCACGTCGGATTATATTACGCTGACTTGGTGTATCTATTATCTGGAATGTTCTAAGAGTATTTCGTATATATTGCCCTTTCGAATGGTACGATAACAAGTTGTTGTCTCAAATGGTGTGACGGATTTGGTGCATTTCTACGTGTGGGTTTGAATATTTATATGAATTAGTCTTTCAAATAGTTTCAACGAACACTTATTTTGATAACGGATGACCACGATATCTTCTAGACATGGTCATGTGCACTTTGTTGGTGTAGGTAATTGACTTTCAATTCTCAGATGTGATCTTGAATCATTAATGTACCTCTCATTTAGTTTAGACTTATTTTAACAAGTGATATCAATCGAGTGTTCACGGTTCAAGTCTTGCCACGAAGCAAGCTCTCCTGAACACGACGGGTTAGGAAGTGGCACGGACTCAGCATGGACCCTTATATTATTGGGCCATCAAGGGGCTAATTTTTCACTTTGGGCCTATGATGTTTAGTTTAAACTCGTACAAATACTTCTAAAGTTTTGACTCTATTGAGTCTTATTTATTTTTATATATTGTTTTTAGTACAACAACCATCTCAACCATGGTTGAGTTATACAAATGTTTAGTTATAGCCTCCCCTTCCCGTCGGCTTGTAACCATTGTAGCCACTTCTACCGTTAGGTTCATGACTGTTGTATCCACTTCTACCATTGGGTTCATTGCTGTTATATCCACCTCTACCATCGGGTTCGTTACTATTGTATCCACTTCTACCATTGGGTTCGTAGCTGTTATATCCACCTCTGCCTTTGGGTTCATTGCTGTTATATCCACTTCTACCATTGGCTTCATATTTGTCTTCAAGAACTTTTCGTCCTGAAATTAGGATTCAAACAAAAATTACTTCGACTGCAAATCTACAAATTCAATCGGTTAATTTGTATTTAATAAATATTAAATAGTATTAAAAATTTTAGTGAGTAAATCGGGGTTACCAAGTGCAAATTCTTGTGGTATGATCGACTCATAGGACAGAGCAGCGGCGACGGTGCCAGTGGATATGAGGAGGAAGACGGCGAGGAAAGCAGCCATGGGCATAACTCCGGCAGCCTTAGAGCTTGCCATTTTCAGACAAGGGGGTTTAATTTTTGGGGGCTAAAAAGTGTTGGGTTAAAACAAGGGTAAGATTTATACAAATTTTGGTGGGTATTTATAGCTGTAGAAGGGTTGTAAGTAAGGGTATATTAGGTAATTGCCAAGGTGAAAACTTGAAATCAACCACAACGTCGGTCCACATTGCTCGTTGAAGAGGTACCCAAATTCAACCCTAAGGGATAAGTATACGTAAATTTCTACCTTATGATATGACTTTAGTGTATGATTACACGAACCGAGGATTAAAATATCGACATTTTCTTCTCATTTTATTTAACCTATTTTCTAAATTTATTTAAATTAAAATTCCACTTTAAATATTATTTAGTTTGATAGAATCTCATTCTTGTCGTCTCTCGACTATGTTATTCCTTTTAAACAAAACATTCAATCAAACCACTTTTAACATGAAAAATAGATTTAACGTTATGATTTAATTAATGCACATTGAACACGAGGAATATATGGGATGGAGAATAAAGTGTGTGGGTTAGTTGTAGTTTCTGATAACAATAAGTAACCAATGACGACCACCATTTCATTCGTAGAAGCTATATATATATATATATATATATATTATAATTCAATATCTATTTTATAAATTCACATTTATATTCCATGAAAATGATGCAAAACCCACCACGTGATTTCTAATCCTTTTATCCATCATTCCTACGGATCTCTCCAACCCATTCATACCACGTATCTTCTTTAATTGTTTATTTATCTTTCTTTTATAAAGTTAATTAATATCTTTTCAATTTAATATTTAAAAAAAAAATCCATATTTTAAAAATACTCATAAATAACATTAACACTAGTAATCTTTTTTATTTAATTTTTATTAAAAAGTTTTTAACATCAATATATGAATAAATATCATCTTTTTACGCCTCTCATAGATAATCTCCTTCAATTTTAAGGATATTTTTAATAACAAATAAAAAAAAAAAATTAAAGTCCATAGATATATATATTTTTTTAAATGTGTTATTTGTGGTAAGAGTTTATATATATATATATATTATTGAAAATTTTGAAAATTAAAAATATTTTAAAAATAAAGTGCAAAATTTAGAAATATGTGAACGGAATTAAAAAAATAAGTGCCTATGTCACACCCATCCACCACGTGTCACCTCCTCAACAATTATGAAGGGAGATTCCATTAGTATATTCCATTTACTTTAATATTTACATAATCGAGGATTAATCTATAATAAATTTGTAAGTCAACCATAATAACAGCCCTATTCAACAATAATTAAACGAGAGGGGGAGAGAAACCGCAATCTAGGATTAAACAACGTAATTAAGGAAGTAAGTAAAGCTCTATAATAATAAAATAATATTAATTTAATTTAATCATTATGTAATTTAAGTTAGTAGGAACGAAGATACGCCACGTAATCCGTTTAATCACGTGCATTGCAACATCCTTATTACGCTTGCATCTAATTTATTTAATTAAATAATGTATATTCATCATCTTTCTCCTTAAATCCACCACTGCAAGCACGCTGTACCACTCCCATTCCCGCCGACCATCTTCTTCTCCCAATTACCATTCTATCCTTCTATTAAATATACATTTTTTAAACAAAAAATTGATTTCCTAGTTATTATAAATTCGACTCAACATAATTATATTACAAATATGATCAAATATTGATATATTGTTCAGTCAAAATTCAATTTAAAAGTTCTTATAATAATACAATTTAAAAATTGAGATTTGGAGGGCTGGGGATATAACAGTCATTTTGCACACAGATTCTCAACGACTACCAAGTGAGGTTTGACTAATCAACGTCAATCACTTTCAATAATGTAATGCACCCAATGAAAATAAACCACGTGGACTTTGACCCCACGACCCTTCCGCCTGTTATACAGCTCCAATCTCATGAACTCTCTCTTGATCTTCCTACGTCAAAAATTATTATAAATTAAATTATTTAATATTCCTTAATAATTATTAAATGTACTTTTATAAATAAATAAATATTTATTTAATTAATGTTTATTTTTGCATACACACGCTCACACCCTTCCTTGGCCCTAACGACTCTCCAACCGCCCACGTTTCTCTTCACTCTACATAATTCCCTTCCTCTCCTCCATCTTCACATCTCTCCGCTCTCTCTCTCTCTCTCTCTCTCTCTCTCTCTCTCTCTCAATGTTCTCTACAGAAATGTCCGACCACCACCAGCTCCCTCAACCACCTCCGCCACCGCCCTTCGCCTCGCATCTCGAGCGGAAATGGAAGCCCCATCTCGAAACAGCTCCAAATTGCCCTCGTTGCGCCTCCGCCAATACCAAATTCTGTTATTACAACAACTACAGCCTCTCCCAGCCTAGATACTTTTGTAAATCCTGTCGACGCTATTGGACCAAAGGTGGCTCCCTCCGTAACGTCCCTGTCGGCGGTGGCTGTCGTAAGAGTCGTCGTACCAGGTCTTCACGATCCTCAACTGTCTCACGTTCTACCAACCCCGACACTTCTACACAAATCACTGAATCCTCCTCTAATGGACCCGATATCGATCTTGCTGCCGTTTTCGCTAGATATTTGAACACTACCCCACCGAGTACTGAGCACCACACGTTGACCAGCTCGCCCGAATCCGTTGACCCTTTAGAGAATTGTGAAATCTTCTTTGAAGGGCTCACGGATTTGTTAATTGAGGAGGAAAATCAACCCCAAGAACAAAAACAGGGGATTATGGGAAATTACGAAAATACTCCATTTGGGTTACACGCGGAATTGGGCGTTGAGGAAGAACTATGGGCGTCGCAACAAATCCAAGAATTGGACTCTTTTTCTTGCAATTATAATGCGAATCAATTCTGTGAAGTGGGAGACAATTGGAGCTCATTCGACTTTGCAGCCGTAAATAATGTCGAATATTTCTAATTATATCATTACATTTATATACTTATACTTCTATATATATATATATAAACATGGGATTGGGTACTGTTACATTGGAAACTATATGTTAAAATAAAATTTAGTGTATGGGGAGAGGCATATCAGTGATTATAGCAATGCTTCATGAAATACAATTTTTCCTTAAATGTTTATCATCGCGTTCATGTGTTATATTATGTATTATTTAGTTGAATAATGGTTATCTCTTGGCTCGTGTCGTTAAAATTATAACTTCTCTAGAGTGGTATCTCACTGATGGTTTGGGGTCTTTTTCGTTCTCCACCTAAACTGGGCATGAAAGACCCAAAGTCAATCTTAAAGTACAGTGAAGATTTATAGGGTCTTTTGTGTCGAGGTGCAGGTAGTCTGTATCTTCACAGACATGTCTATTTTCCTGAGGTTTTTTTTGATATAGTGACTTGATCGTTATATATTTCGTGTGGATAAACGCATCTACACAGCTTAACAACACTATTTTCTTTTAAAATACATGATCCAAATGGAACCGAGGAGAAGGTTGAGAAAGTCAACAATGTGATGTCAACAAATCACATGGCTTGAAAAAAGGATCATGAATCTGCGGGTTGTGTGAATTAATGGCAAGGGATATTTGATTACGTTTCCTCTATACTTATTATTTTGTGGTTCCTATCAATTTCTCACCAATTTTGCGCACCATGGTTCAATGTCATTGGACCTACCTCTTTTCGTCACACCCAATTTTAACATATCTTATCTACTTTCACCTCGGTCAAGATTGAGATTTTTCGGAAGAAATCTCGAAACTAAACTAATTAATTAGGGAAGATAAATATGAAGGGAAACACAGCCCTTTTCAGCTGCTCTCTGCACGGTGATTATCCTTCTGTTTGTTCCAATTATTATAATGAACTTTAGATCTAATTCTATTCTACATATGCACGTTGCATTAGAGAAGCCGATCTTTCACTTTCTTTTTGTGTTTTCAACTGATAGTCGTCCATCTAGCTCCATCAGAGTTCTCTTTTGCATCACGGGTAACAATATAGGCTAGAGCCCATTCGATTATTATCTCGCCCTCACCCTCTCGTTCATTATCATTACTGCTACTTACGTTGACGTTGACATTGACTTGATAGATTTATCAAATTAGTCGAAAAACTGTTATTATTATTTATTATTTTATTTAATAATTGTGGATTGTGATTGAAATA
Source organism: Cucurbita maxima (assembly GCF_002738345.1). Classification (NCBI taxonomy): domain Eukaryota; kingdom Viridiplantae; phylum Streptophyta; class Magnoliopsida; order Cucurbitales; family Cucurbitaceae; genus Cucurbita; species Cucurbita maxima. The sequence goes on along the minus strand of NW_019272030.1, from coordinate 2,246,029 downwards.
TTGATTTATAAAATAATTATTATATTTTATTAATTGAGAACCAATTAAATATAAGCCAACAAAGAGTATTAATTTAAATTTAATATGACACTATGAGGTGTGAATTTGGTCCCGGTTTGAAAAAGGACAGTTTTGGTCGTAAATGACGTGGCAACTTTTTTATTAATTTTATATTGAATTTTGGTCTACGTGTCAAATAGGGAGATAATTTGGATATAAATGGTAATAAATATATATAATTTTCAATTTGGGCCTCCATGTTAGCTCTACGGCCCAATTACTCCAAAAACATTTCAAATCATGAAGCCCAACAACTATTAAGGCCCAAGCCCAATTGTATGACACGGTCATTTTTAAGCCCAACTTAAAAACAATGGCTTAAATAAATAAATAAATAAATAATAGAGTCAAGGGTATTCCTTTTTTAATATTTAAATAAGAGCTAGGAGGAATTAAATATATATAAAAGAAAGTTTAAAATAATAATTCATGAAGCATGCCTTTTGGGTTTCTTTAAATTAATATTTTCCTAGATCCATATAATTATAATTATTGTATTTATAAGTTCAAGAAATGCTTATAAACCATATGACATATCACTTTCATTTCACAAATCTAACATCAATTTCAAGTTAATATTAATTGAGTTAATGCTTCCAAAAACATTATTATAAATGGATGAATTAAAACGCCAAACCTCAATGCTTTTTATAGATAGACAAGACTCGTAAAACAATTTAAAAAATTTGAACTGGTCGAGAGTACCGACTTAGTTGTCTCATCTTCAAACGTATACTTATATCTAATTCTTAGGACTTGATGCTCGAGATGCACAACATAGACAACAGTTCAATTATGCTCAAATTGAAAAATTTTGAGGGAAGCTGCGGTGGAAAGTGTAAAGCATTAGTGATGGGTTTAAGCAGTTACAAATGGTATTAGAGTAATCATCGTCATTGATCGGAGTAGAGTTGACCCTCTCTCATAAAAGACGTGAAGATAACGATTATAAATAACGAGGTTGAATTAGTCAAAATTTGGTTACTTTAATCTTATAAATTAATTAATAATAGTAAACATGGGTCCAGTTATGAATACATTAATGGTGTAATCATCACCTAATTAAAAAAATTAAAACTTGATTAATTAGCATAAACCCCTCGATATATTCTAATAAAATACAAAGAATACATTAGCTGCATCTGCGTGTATGCTTATGGCATTGCTTAATTTTTTAATTCAAATTGTAAATAGGTTTAACCTTCGTTAATTAAAATACTCCCATATTTCATTTTAAAAATTACATTTATTTAGGCCCACAATTATAACATTAACATTTTCAAAATAATATTAATAATTTATTCATTTTTTTTGGCATGGGTCAAGCTCTAGCAATTTATTTTTTTATTTTTTTATTTTAGTCCTCCAATTTTTTAATTTACAAAAAGAACGTATTTGAGGTATTTAAAGTCATATGAATAGAATTAAAAAAAAAAAAAAAAAAAAAA
>NW_019272030.1:2233888-2243691 GCF_002738345.1 Cucurbita maxima | reverse complement strand
AAAAAAAAAAAAAAAAAAAAAAAAACTATGGTGACAAATATTTAACACATAAATCTAATAATTTTGTTGTTTTTTTTTTTAAAGATAAAAATATGTAAAATCTCACATCATAGTACGTTGTTAGAGGGGAATACATCATTTTTTAGAAAGGTGTAGAAAGTTTTTTCTAGTAGACACGTTTTAAAACTGACGACGATACATAACAGACCTAAGTAGACAATATCTACTAACGGTGGGCTTGAGCGGTTACAAATGGTATCAAAGCCAGAAAGCAAGTGGTGTATGTGAACACTAGACTCCAAATGAGTGGAGTGTAAGATCGGAAGAGAGAACATATTATTGGATTTATGGGAACAATAATAGACATATCCATGGGAGGCATGCCATAGCAGCATCATCTTTATGGGGACGTGATATAATTTGGGTAGCTTTTTTAGGAGCCGCTTTATATTCTACTTGCTTCCACCTTTACCATTCCAAACGATATCAAAATCCACAAACAATAACCTTTTTTCATATCATTTATTGCTTTTTTTTTTCCTCCAAAAAGTACAAATTTATTTCAACTATGAATTGAATAATAATTAAAAAAAAAAGTGTTTAATAACCTGAAAATAAGTAAAGAAAAACTACGGTATTTATAACGGTCCAAACCTATTGCTAGCAGATATTGTGTTTAATAACCCGACGTGGGATCTCACAATCCTCCCCTTCGGGGCCCAACATCCTCGCTGACATTTGTTTCCTTTACCAATTGATGTGGTACCCCCAAATCCACCCCCTCTTTGAGATCTAGCGTCCTTTGTTGGCACACCGCCTCGTGTCTACCCCCTTCGATGCTCAGTCTCCTTGATGATACATCGCTCGGTATCTAGCTCTGATACCATTTGTAAACGGCCTAAGCTCACCTTTTGCAGATACTGTCCTTTTTTGGATTTCTATTTGTAAAGGTTTTTAAAACAGGTCTACTGGGGAGAGGTTTACACATCCTTGTAAAGAGTGTTTCGTTCTCTTTCCCAACTGATGTGAAATCTCACGGTATTTGATGAACCGGAAGCCATGAGATTTATTAATCTTAAAAGTCCTGTTACAGATTCAAACAATTATTTAATCAGGGAGGTTACTGATAATAGAGGTCAAACCTGCAGTCACCATCAACATTTCATAAATTTGAAAGCTTTCTTTAATCAAAAGATAATTGAATATAAAAAGGGGAACTTTACAGAGAGCTCAGCCCAGAGCTTTAGCCTGTTGGGGAATTTTCTTAAGCAGCAGAGAGGCACAAGAAGAAGAAGGAGAAAGAAAGGTCCCTCCTTTATGAGAAGATTCAGTACAGAAAACCACAAGAAGTGAAGAAACCACAAGAAGCTTAGTTTATATATGAAGAGAAAGAGAGAAGTGGAAAAGGAACCTGAAATGAGGTCTGCAACTGCAGAGCTTTCAGTGTTGTCTCAGTTCAAACCTGTTGATCATGCCGCTTCTGACATACCCACCAAGCCTTTCCTCTCTGTTTGCCATTTGATCCTTCAATTTCTTGGTACCTCTCAATTTCTGCTTGTCTTGAGAACTGTAGATCGACAGGACATGTTTCTGTTAAATGAGATTGGTTTGGTTTGGTTCTTTTTTGCTGCAGATAAGGTAGGACCGACAATGACTGTTCTAAGACAAGACATTCATCAGAATATTCAGGTATAAACAGCATCAGAAATGGCATAAATCTCTCTCTCTCTCTCTCTGTCTATTCCTTATAGTTTCTTTGTCTGAAATGCAGAGGTTGGAGAGCCTATATGAGTCTGATCCTTCCATGTATTCAAATATGGTAGAAATTCTTAAGAAAGAGACAAATGAAGGGAGTACTAGGAAGCTCACCAGCTGTAGCAGAGCGTTTCTGTGGCTGACAAGGTAGCTTCATTCATTCACCTGTGAACAAAAGAGAAAAGAGATAAGATATAACACTGATTATGGAGTTTTACTGTGATTTAGGTCCCTGGATTTTATAGTGTCCTTATTGCATAAGTTAAAAGAAGAGCCTAGGATGAGCATGGAGCAAGCAGTAGAGGAAGCGTATAGCCTCACTCTTAAGCCATGGCATGGATGGATATCATCTGCTGCTTTCAAAGTAATTCTACTTCTTCATCTGCTGCTTTCTGAATTAGATCATGGTAGTTTTGTATAAACAAGAAGAGTACTATGGTTCTTGCAGATAGCTCTGAAACTTGTGCCTGATAGCGAAACCTTTGCTAATCTTCTAATGGCCAAAGACAAAAAAAACGACACCCTTTCGGAGGAAATCGACTCCTTCATTTCCCGGCTCTCGCCTTTTCTAGAAGATATCCATTCTATTCTGGTAAGCTCAAGTATTAGTTTCAGCACTATAGATCAATTCAATGAAAGTTTAGCTACTGAGAATGTTTTGTTTTTTCTAGAGACTGTACAGGTTAGATCGCTTGAAGTCTGCATAGAGCGAGACCAAGGGACAAGAGAAGAACAGTTTCACAAGTTTTGAGTTCTCTTTGTTTCATTTACATTTTCTTACATGTAAATACACTGTCATAGGCGTATCATAGGAAATTTTCCTTGTTTTCCATCCAAACTTGGTGCAGGTATTGTATGCATACACTTCTCGTCTTTCTGTTTCATACAGATGAAATAGGTAGGTTTGTCATGTAACTTGTAGAATTACTAGGCCTCAAATCGAATATGTAATCTTGAACGGCATAATATATGGTGTTTTCTGTTTAGTCAATGTCTACATAACAGCCCAAACCCGCCGCTAGCCGGTATTATCCTCTTTGGGCTTTCTCTTTCAGGATCTTCCTCAAGGTTTTTAAAACGCGTATGCTAGGAAGAGAGTTTCACTCCCTTATAAAGAATGCTCCGTTCTCCTCCCCAACTGATGTGGGATCTCACAGTCCACCCCGCTTCGGGGCTTAACCTCCTCGCTGCATATCATCCAGTGTCTGGCTCTAATACCATTTGTAACAGCCCAAACCCACTGCTAGCAAATATTATCCTCTTTGGGCTTTCCCTTTTGGGCTTCCCCTCAAGGTTTTTAAAACGGGTCTTCTAGAGAGAGGTTTCCACACCCTTATAAAAATGTTTCACTCTATTCTCCAACCGATGTGGAATCTCACATGAACGATGCAGAATGTGGTTACCAAATCCTTGCCCAAAAAGGCAGTTTGTAATCTTTGTTTCTAAGCAAAAATGTATCAAAAACTAAACTAGCATAGAAATTTTGCATTAATCTCTGACTTCCAAGACAGGGTAAGTCCGGGAAAGATCCTGTCATTGATAAGTTGTTGAGCCAAGAGTTCTATGCAATCAATATACGTCTCCATATTAGCTACATAATACCGATTATAATTTCAGTACTTCAGTTGGGGAAACAAGGGGGGAAAACTGACAGTGTCGAACATGAAAGAGATAGAGCTTTATTCCAACTAGTAGATAAGATATGGTTACATTTGTATGCTTCATTACTTCATGATATACTTGTAATGCCAGACAATAGATAAGTAGAAGATGGAAATATCGAACCATAACTTAAAAGTCTACCCTGTGTTTCTCAAGATAGGGCAGCTCGAAACCGCCTTTTCAACCGAGCCATCCAAGCGAGGACCTTTCATGAGTTTCCCAAGCAATTCCCCTGGGTCAAAAAAGAACTCCACCCCCAAAATTATATCATTCTCATTCACCTGGTTCATCAAAAACTTCAATAAGAACAAGCCAAAAAGAGTAACAACATACAAGCTCATTGAAGCTGGATCCTACCTTAAAAATGGCAACTCCAAAGAATTCAATTCTCTCCCCAGTGGGGGCATGGCTTTTAAAAGCTCCCTCCATGTGTCCCCAATGCCTAAACTTGAACACAATATCAGGAGGCCCTGAATAAACTTGGATAATCTCGAGAGCAAAACCTCGAGGGAACGTAGCGGTGAAAGCTTGATGAGAAGATGCAGCAGTCTCCTTTGCAGCATTATAGTACCTATACTCCTCAGGGAGGGAGGTCTGAAGGAAGGGATTGTAACCTCCAAGTTTACTTGTTTCTTCAATACTTAAAGGCTTTCTTCCTGAGAAATCATTGTTTTGTTTAGTTTATCATCAATTAGATGAAATAAACTTGCTCAAATCTAATGTTCATACCATTGAGACAGAAAGTAAAGTTGTTTAAATCTAATGTTCTGAAATCAGTGCTTGATATCTTATGGAACAGTTCCATCTCAAAATTCTTCACCAGGCTTTGCACTCTCTCTTCAAGTGATCCAACAGGCCATACCTTCCACAGTGAAACTTATAAATCAAAAGCTTAAAAGGAATCACACCCTTTCACAATTAAAACCCTAATGGAAACAGATCAAAACAGTTCAATCCAAGAAAACAGAGAAAGAAATTACATTAGTCCGCTCTTCTTCGAAGAGCTTGTTGACAACATCGTAGTTAGGAGGAACCCCAAATCTCCATTTGGTGTTCTTCTCTTCATCTCCAAGCAAAAGCGAACGATACTTCTCATCCCCAGAGGCCATTGTGAAATCAAGGATTTGGGGGCGGATTTGGGTTGTGAGTAAGAGGGCAATGGCGTCTTATATAACGACGGAGAACAACGGAAGGGAAGATGGTTGCTTCCAATGGCGGTGTTCGTGAAATCAACACTGACATAATCCATTACCTCACTGCAACTTTTCGAAGTTTGAAATTTCAATGTTAATTTCAAGTTAGTGTTTTTGTTCTCCTTTTTGGATTCACCAACCAAATGTCTGGCTTTTCGTCGACGACCAACGGAAATTTAATGAATTTTTTAATTAAAAAATTGTTATAATTTTGTTTATGAGAATCTTATCCAAGTGATTCATATTAAAAAAAATTTAAAATTTTTTTTTAACCCTTTAAAAAGTAATTTTAAATTGAAGTTTCTCAAAGGGTTTAGGTACAGATCATTTTCAAGAAATTGGTATAATTAAATATAAATATTATGATCCACAATGTCTAACCCTTTTGATTAAAAATATAATTTCGTGTTTATAAAAAAATAAGACTTATTGGGACTATATAATAAGAATAAGTTCGGGTAGTGTAAGTGGCAAACTCATTTTTCCCTTCCCTTCTCCAAGGTTGGATCCATAATGTTCGTGGAGGAAATCTCTTACCTAACGTTGAGAAATATTCATTTTGCATCGTATTAGTTACGTATTTGATTTGGGACAAAAAAAAGAACCGACTACAATATCGTTGCGATTTTAATTAACCATATTTTTAAATATTTTGCTTTCTTGTAAAATATTATAATAATAATAATAAATAAAAAGCTAACTTAGAAACATAGTATAACATTTTTTATTTATGTGATTCTCGAATACAAAATGAATGCATGAATGAACTAATATCACATTTAAATGAGAGGATCATGAATATAGGATGACTAAGTAAAGACATAGACAAAATAAAAGTGCTCCACTAGAGCTCTAATTTTTTTTGGAAGATTTTGATGTAAAAAGTACATGATGGAGCTCGAGTAGAAAGTATTGATTCATTTATCAACTACTTTCGTAAGTATATGTTCGGTATAGAAATCGAAAGGATCTGATTCGACCAAGTTTCAAATTCAAACATCAAATTTGATCAAAAGTGTATCACAGAATCTATTATTTATATATTTATATGATTCTTGGATAAAAATCAATCAGAAAAAAATAGTATGTTGCTGCCATTTTGACACTGATTAAAGATCATCAAAGTAATGTCTAAATTGGTGGCTCCATCATTCTAGGTTGAATGATCTATTAAAAGAAATTTTTGAGATGCCAGAAAGGCTTGTGCTAATCTATGTGGATAATGACCATGTCCGCAGGTGCCGAATGCCGAATCTGAATTCAATGGATAGTTACCATTCATGAATACACCTCAATTTACTATTTTCAGCCAAAATGCATAAATATCACTGTACTTGGTGTCAATTATGTTTAATACAATCCAGAAATGCCAGAAAATAAATCAAAATATCAACCTGTGAACCAGAGAGAGAGAGATAGAGGAACAATTGTGGTAAGTACACCGTTCATGATTACTGAATAAACAATATAGTTAAAGAAGTCTTGTATGAAAGCAAATTTTGGGGGCAAACAATGGCTCCGAGGAAAGAGAAGAGCTTACTTACTTAGATCGATGGCGAAAAAGTCACCACATCTTTCCCACAGAACACCGCCGTCGATTCCTTTTTCTTGCTTCCTCCCGTGTCTGAAGCTAATCTGATTGAGTTTGGGTTAAGGGTTAGCTCTACAGGGGGCAAGGGCCGGTAAGTTTAGCAAGCTAACGTTCCCGCCGTCGATTCCTTTTTCTAAACTAATAATATCAGCATGGTTAATAATCATGCCAACATATGGGTTCCCACGATTTACATTACTTACTTAATACACCAATGCCATGTTATCTACCAATTCTTTGTCTCTTACCATTGGATATTCCACTGTCACTAACGCTGCCTTGAGTAACATTTTCTTCAACTTCAGAAAATTCTCTTGACCAGGACTTCAAAGGGATCAGATAACTGTCGTCCTTCGCACTCTTCCGCTGTTCTTGATGCCGTTTAACATTTTCAGAGAACCGATTGATCGTTTTGTTAAGTTTTGAAATACCCCTTTCGACTGGTTCTACGACGTGTGTGACTGTGTACTTCATGTCATCAACGATCTGATGGGGAACAAAGACACGAAGGACTTATCAATGCCCACAAATAAAATGAGAAAGCCATTGCAGGATTAGAAAGAATAAGGTTAGGTCTTACAATTCCGCCGCTTCCAATTACAACATCTCGAACACTCTGGGGAAAACTCAAACGCTTCTCTCTCTCATCATGGCGACCCAAGCGTATTTTAGTCATCCGTTCGGAGTCTCTAACCTCCTCTGGATCAGGTGGCGTTCCTAAGGATGCGTAGTCGGTTAGCACTGCAACATTACGAACACATCTTTCTCCACGTTTATAAGGTACTGCTGGAAAGGTGTAAACATGTGCGACGGCAGCAATACCCATCTGAATGAGATGAAACAAGAAAACAAGATAAGTTCTTGCAATATAACATAATGAGAGATTTAACACTCTTAGACAATCAAACTCGCTTAATTTCAGATCACATGGAGTATCAGCCGCGTGATCCATATGGGATAACCGAGAAAATTATCAAAACAACCCTCAAATAGGCCTTAAAAAAGTTTCCTCCTTCCCCTTGAATGTACAGATGGTTTTCACTTTTTAAAATGATACCCAAGCGTCCTAATCAAACATCAGCTAGTACCCATACTCTTGATAAGTTTAACTCCAATGACATCTCAATCTTCCAAGTAAGGATTGCACATAAGTTCAATTTATCAATCCTCCAAAGGAAAGAACGAAATAATGTGAAGACAAACCTAAAAGCACTACTGTAAGATATATGGAGCAAAAGGGCAAGAAATGTAGTCTCAGCTCACCTCAATGCATATCAGGTAATCTTGTATGCGCGTCTTTAGCTCCCGAGCTAAGGACCCTTTAAAAGCTCCTACTGAGAAAAGAAAGGCAACGGCAACACCTTGCCACCAAGTGAGGAAAACGATCGACTTGAACACAAGAAACTTCGCCAGTGGTTTAATTGATTCCAATTTGTCCTTTGTGACAGAATAGAATTGGAGAAGGCAATACAGGGCCCACGATTGACTAAAATTAAGTACAACCGCCAAATAGGGATAGCTGTAGAACGTAAGAGAGACTGGTCAAAATCAATGCACAAAGCCTTGGAAAAGTATGTTAGAATAAGAAGTTCACAAACATCTAAATACAGAAGAGAGGTTCAACTACGTTTGTCTGCATTATAGTCAATCGAGATCACAAGGTATCTGTGATGTTAAAAAGTTTAAAATATCCACAAAAGTAAATCAGGGCACATACCCATATCTCCAGTTAAACTTTCCTTCTCCATAGACCCCGAAACTTTCAAGAATCATAGCTAGGAGAGCACATATCATCTTCAATATCATCTGCAATGTCAATCAAGGACCAAAACCATGATATGAATTTGACAAAACATACTTATTTCAAAAGAAAGAGAGAGCAAAAGAATGATCACATACATATTGAACGATACCAATTTTAACCGCATGATAGAAGTCAGAACCAAGATACCAATCCCTTATGAAGCAATTTAAGGGAAAAGGATGTTCTACAACCCCATATGCATATTTTTCCGCCAAAAGAGGTGTGTCAGAATCAAAAACAGTCTGACTTTCCATGAATTCAAGTGTACGCTTCTCACCACCTTTCGACCACATAAAAATTGTAAAATTTTCAGCATTATTTGAGGGCATTAAACTAATCTTGTAAAATGAGTTAATCACCCATCAAAACATTTTATATCTCACAGTACATACTACAACTAACACGTGCAAATGAAGGTGGAAATAAAGAGCCTTATAATTAGCACAAAGAAAAGAAAATGGGTAGCACCAAAAATGTTTGGACAACCTGCAGCGGGAGAGAAAAACACACCAACGAACATAATTGCAATATGATAAACGTACCCAAGCAAGCAATAAGGTATCTTTCAAAGCAATATAATGCAAAAGCTTCATAGCAGTCCCGTATCACTTCCCAATTGAATGCACCATTTGAATTTAACAAAGACAGGAACTGCAGCAAAATAATAATAATAATAATAAATGAATAAATAATGGAAAAAAAAAGTAGAAAAACGTCAAATAAAAATTAAATAGATTCAGAAAGTTCTCGTACCAACAAAAACCAGATCATCTTCTTTAAAAAAATATAATAAATGGAGCAATTATAATGAATTAAAAATCAAACAAATAAAGAAAGGATGTAAAGAAAAAGGGAAGTAGTGTTCCTCTCACCGATTCTAGAGAGTAAACAGGAACCATCAGTATAAGACCAATCAGAAACTTCTGTTCCTGAAAGAAAGAAAGGTAATCTGTCAATCAACGGAATAGTGCCAAAAAAAAAATACTATTGATAGTATCATCTCTCAAAGTAAGCAAAACATGAGAAAGCGCACAAGTTTATGTATAGCCCCTACACTATGAAATTGAAAGAAGTAAAACTCAAATTAGCTTCATTCTTCACACAACATGTGTTGTTTGACATCTATGTAACCAATGTTATAATTTGGGTCAGATATATGATTAGACATCAAAATGAAATCCACCAACGCTAACACATTGCTTCAACAGTGAGTATGATTGGACATGGGGATGTATTCCCACCCAAGCAGCAAAGTAGAAGTGTTCAAGAATTTCACAGAAGATAATATAACTAGTCCTTGGGAAATCCAATCAAATGAAGGAACACAACAGACCTCTGGCTGATTATAAGAAGCTAAATGCTCAATGATGAGAAGTGTGGAAAGAACAAGTGCAACAATTACGAATACACCAGCACTGAAAATTGTCCAGCTGAAGTTAGGAGCTGCTTCGGTGCTTAGATTCAGTAACCACATCTTCCCTGATCTACTGGAGGATTCAACCATATTGAAGAGAATAAACAGAGTGTAGAAGAACATCCTCCATCCCATCAAGCAAAACTGTTTGAAGAAACTGGTTAACTAGGAATGTGCTCGATCAAAACTAACTCATCAACCAATCTTTCAATGTCTTATTCTACTATTATTTTTTCTTCCAGATCACTCCTAGTTTGAGATCTCAGAGACACCCGCATCAAGCCCTTGCAAAAGTAAAAAAAAAAAAAAAAAAAAAAAAAAAAAAAAAAAAAAAAAAAAAAAAAAAAAAAAAAAAAAAAAAAAAAAAAAAAAAAAAAAAAAAAA
>NW_019272030.1:2206904-2233585 GCF_002738345.1 Cucurbita maxima | reverse complement strand
AAAAAAAAAAAAAAAAAAAAAAAAAAAAAAAAAAAAAAAAAAAAAAAAAAAAAAAAAAAAAAAAAAAAAAAAAAAAAACAGATTCGCCAGGAATAAGTTATCTTGAGGCTTCAGTGCACTCCAGTTGGTCCAGCTTATGAAAGAAAATATTTTGAAGTCCTAAGAATGTAGATATAAAATTATAAAGGTTGAAGAACCCCATCAAACAATATACATTAGGCCTACAAAGTCAAAACGTTCTGAATAAACATCAGGAATCAGCAACCATCCGGATTCTCATACCCAGAAAATGAATAAGACGACTAGGACAAAAAACCATGGGAGAAGACACAAATATAAGAACGTTGGACAAACCGGCTACACTAACATGCTTTGAAGTAATATCAACTCCCACTATGTGTATATTTAACCAGTAATAGTAAGGAAATACTTCTAATCACAATTTCCCTCCACGTCCAAACCAGTGTAGTCCCCTACACTAGGAATGTAGTGGCTCGGCAGACTTCAGATTCCCAAGGAAGATAAATCAATATCTTTAGTTATAATATGATCAAGGTAAGTCGTCGGTGGTGCGCAAAAGCAATCATCACTCACAGATTAGAATGCATATGATATTTCAAGCAATGATCATAAGTGAACTCAAAACTCTACGAGAGCATGCGTGATTCAACATTGCAAGTGACCATCAAGTCTACAAAAACAAGATCTACAGAACAAGCTTACACGATAACTAGCAGTCTCATACAGCTTGGTCTTCAACCAGGACAAAGAAGATTCCAATTACTGATAAATACTGAAAAATCCACCTCAATAACAAAAAGATGCTTCGAGTATAGTATTAAATAGTTGTAACTTAGAGGACTGCATTGCTAACTTCCCAGCCGAGCGCACAGGATAATCATATCAAGTTTCACAAGTCAACACAGGTTTTAAACCCTAAAACACCAATCAACCAGCAGATAACGACCTTAAAAGCTAAAACTAACGTCAAACGAAATACAACCACAACATTTCACAGGAAACAAGAGAGATAGAGAATATCCATTCAAACCTGCGGAGGAGATCTCCCGGGGAAAGTTCAGCGTTAAGCGATTAATACCTCGGCAGAAAATGAATTCGCCGGAGGTAATATCAAGCGTCGGTATCGTAAACACAACAGAAACGAGGAAATCGGAAGTTGGTTCTGCAATCGGAACGTGTTTGACGACGTAGAACGAAATCGAAACGACTAAAATGACAAAGTCGGTGAAAAAGTTAGAAGTTCAGCCATCAATTGAAGACAACCCCCGGGACCCACAGGTGAGGGAGAAAGCGCCGATGGGCCGTTCCGGGTAGAACTTTACCGTCTTTAGCTGCCTCGAAGACGTGGACGACCAGTTTGCTTTATAGGCAACAGAGTTACGGGGGAAGCCGCAAACGTGTGACGTGGCTACATGGAATTATTTGTAAATCCACGTCATCAGTGAGCAAGACAAAATAGGTATCATAGTTGTCGCCTACCTACGTAGGCAGGGTCCAAAAGGAAATAATTTAAGGGAATTATTTAAATATATTTCAAAAATTGACCTCTAAATTACTCATTTTGCGTCATTCTTAGCTTTTATAATTAAAAAAAATATCTTCCGTCATTATCATTTGATTATTTTATTTATATACAATTAACTATGCAATTTTCATAAAATATAATTAATATATGACTATCATTGAAATGATAATTAGTATATTTATTCTTTATTCTCAATCAACCTAGATACCTTTTATTTGAAATATGATAAAAGCATTTTCATAATTAATATTATGAGAGATATGAACAACACAATTTAGCCAACATTGCATAATCTATATGTCTAGATGCTAACATCTCAATTATATTATATTGTTGATTTTTGTATACGCCACAAATGGGACATTTAGATGTGTTCTACTATGAGCGGAAATTGTTACTTTGGAGGATGTTGAGATTCAAATCACCGTGGCACTCGATCGAGATTTACGCTGAGCTTCTTCCAAGTCCTTCAAAAACCTGCGCCAAATGGTGACATCATGAAAAAATAACGACTAGCGCGAGGTGTTCGCGAAGGCATTATGATTATATAGTTGGTAGGAGATTCATTTCTTACCTCCTAGAATTTAGAACAACAGAACCACCTAGTATAAAACGTATTCCAGAAGTAGTCGAGTTTTGCAAGGCTACTGAGCGTGACTCTTCATATGTCGTCCCACCGACAATAAAAATTATGACTTCTTGTGGCCTGCTTCATGACAAAGTAGCTAGCCGACTTCAATTCATAAAATTTAACAAAAGTTTCTTTATGAAAAAGGAAAATACTAAGATGATCATCAGATTCTCATTTAGAGGTCATGCTAGCTCAGTGAATCGTGAACTTTCAAGTTTGTCTATTTGGTCTTTGAATTCTAGAAAATATTTGATAGGCACTCACGCTTTCGATTGTGTATAACAAGTCCTTGGCCTATGCATAGACTTGTTATACACAAAACGGAAAGTTTAGAGTCATATTCGACTTTTATATTTAATAGATCAATTAACTTTTATTATGTCTTATAAACTTGGAAGCTCAAAAACTTGTTAGAGACTGTGACACAGGCTCACACTAACAAACAAACCTTCCTTGCTGAAAGTGATTTCCAACGAACGGATAGTCGACATCTCTCAATCGTCCCTTGATTATACTTTCCATAGTCTGGACGACAAGAGGTTGATGCTGAGTGTAAACGTTCTCAACCCCCTAAAACAGAAGTGAAGAGAACAGTACATAAGCACCCTAAACTACAAAGCAAGTTTAAATTATGTATTTCTTGTATATAAGCTTCTAGCATACCTTTAATCCACGAGCCATGTTACGGGCAATATTCAAAAGATCTCGATTTCCATAAAGATCGCCCGTTCGCTTATCAACACCAGCTTGTTTTAAAAGAAACTGTATAAGCTGTCATACCATGTTGTTGAGCATATCAAGATAATTGAAGACTAGCTAAGAATAGAAGTATGTGAACAATATTATCATAATAGTCGGCCAAAGAAAAACTAGCTTCTTACAGACACAGAGATATCATGAATCCGCATAGCATAAATAATAACTATAACATAATCGAGCATGTTTAAATTTTTTGTGATATCCCACATTGGTTGGGGAGGAGAACGAAACACTCTTATATAGCAAACGCGTTTTAAAGTCATGAGGGGAAATCCGAAAGAGAAAACCCAAAGAGGACAATATTTGCTAGCGGTGGGCCTGAACCGTTAGAATTGGTATCAGAGCCAGGTTTCGGGCGATGTGCCAGCGAGGAAAAGGAACGAGTGCTAGCAAGAACACTGGGCTCTGAAGGGCGGTGGATTGTGATATCCCACGTTGGTTGTTGGTTGGAGAGGAGAACGAAACACCCTTTTATAAGGGTGTGGAAATCTTTCTAGCAGATGCATTTTAAAGCCTTGAGGGAAAGTCCGAAAGGGAAAGTCTAAAGAGGACAATATCTGCTAGCAGTGGACCTGGGCCGTTACATAAAAAAAAGTGTTGAAAATGGTGCTTAAATGTATAGAGTACCCCTTTTTTATATTTGGCAGAACAAGAAGCCAATTTATTGAAAAGCTGCATCAGTTGGACAGGGCTCTCCTTCTCATAGCGTAAGGCATATAACATAACTAAGCGCATGCGGTCTATATCAGAAGTACTCTCATTGTTCAAAAGACTTGTTACCGCCTGAAAAGCAAAGAGCAGAGGTGGTCATGCTGAAAGTAACAACTAACAATCTCATAGCTCATCAATAGTTCCACGCTATTGTTGGGAGTTCCAAACTTTTTACAGATAGCTCATGGGCACATAAGAAAAAAAATGTTGCAGAGATGTTACAAGTTAGAACTATGAAATCAAAAACAAGGAACATCTAATATTTAATCAAATTTGTTTCAATCATAATAACTTCCTCAAAATTTAATGTATACTATTCTTGTAACATTGGAAAAAAAAAAAAGATAACTCACATGATATTTATTTTTTGCATCAGGTAGGTATATGAAAGAATTATAAATCTCCAAAATAATAGATAGGAATATCGCAAATAGACCTATCACAACACCCATTAAAGGCACAGTTCCCCACCCAAGAGCCATTTTACCATATTCTGAATTTAATGGTTTCAACAAATCCCCTACAATAGTTTGTCTTGGCCAAGATCTAGAACTATCCTCAACGGTTTGTGTAGCTATAAAAAATATAGAGTGAGATCTGTTAACTTTGTATACTTGCCATTATAAATAAATGATCTTATCATAGATCCACTGTGATCTTGAAATTATATAATAATGAAACAGCAATCCTAGTTGCCTTCCCAGAAAAATAGCAGAACCAGATTATAGTTCTTAAGTATCGTGCTAAGAAAACTACTAAAATGGATGTCGAGCAAAACATGAATATGGGACTATATCATGATTTCAACGTTGTACAGATATGAGAGAGAAAAATGCATGGCATATTCACGATGGAGAAAATATTAGAACCTCAAAAGCAGCCATTTGCCCACCATTGCAAGCCAATTCCTGTTCTGTCTGTGAAACGAACATAAGCTTTCGCTCCTCAACTATTTTACTCAACTCTGTCACCAATGTCACATGTTTCGAAACATTACCATGCATTTTTCTGTACTCTGGATAATTGTCAACGAACTTGGCCATGTCCTCTACACAAAACAAAGCAAAAAAAAAAAAAAAAATTTAGTGACGCAATTCTCTCCCCTTATCAATACGTCACAAATAACTACAAAGAATGTCAAACTTTATTTCATACAGACCTATTGTCTGTATGTTCTGGTTACTTTTGGCAATTTGCTGAAAATCGTCCACCAACTTCTTGATATTCATTCCAATTTCTCCAAAATTATTGTACATATTAGCTTTATAAAACGAATCTTGCTCTGATGATAGCACAACCTCCTGAGTGATGCAGAACTGTGAATAAGTTTAATTGTCCAATAGAAAATGCTTACTAGTGCAGAGTAGAAGAGTGAGCTTTATACCTGATGATCCTTTGAAGATTTCCCAATGCTTTTCAAGTCCACTTTATTGTCTTGAATACCTAACAATTCATGAACCATTGCCTAGAAAACATAACAATGAATAACCAACACCATCATGTAGTAACAACAAAGCAAAGAGTAATTTTTGTGATCCCAATACCTGATACGTCCATTGATTCAGCAGGGGAGTCAGCGGGTCATCCCTCCTATCAATTACCAGCAACAAAGGGGAGATTTCTGTTCTTCGAAAATCGAACAGACCACTTTCTTGCTGATACATTAGTTTCTGGTACATCAGAAACAATCAAATTTAAAGTTTGTGACCCTTGAACTTGTGATAATAAAGCCTATAATAATAATAAAAAAAAAAAATACAAATCTGAAGTCAGGACACCGCTTCTAGAGTTCGAATATAAATATGAACAGGTTAACTAACAAATTAAAGTAAGAAAATGCAACTTATAATAGTAAGAAATTACGTACTGATGTTTCCTGTGCTATCCTCTTGGCAACATCAGAAGTCCTTTGGTACCGAATAACAGGTCTTTGTTTTAACGCCAAGAAAAGTGCTGCAAGGCCATCTACAACTCGGTCACAGAAATGTTGCAAACTTGGTGGATCAACAACTGCCGGGATCATGTATATGTGGTTTGATGCCATATTTAAAGTGAAATGATAAGGATCAATGGCCATGAAATCGCCATAAAATTCCTGCATGGTTCGTTTGATAGTTATATGTGATTATCACAATGAAAGCTAACATGGGAATTCAGTACAATATAAAACTCATGCAAACCAGCTGTTTCAAATGATGAATAGGATGAGTAGAGAATGGAGATCTACAATAAGGCTAGTGAGCAGGATCAATGACACATATAAGAAGGTTCATGCCATTGGTAACCTAACCGTCTCTTTGACATGGTACGACTGAGAAGAACCATGATTCCATGATACTATTTTACTTAAAGAACTTAATTTGGATTAATCTTCCCTGATCTCATCCACATATAATAGCACGAATTTTGTAACGACCCAGGCTCACCTAGCAGATATTGTTCTCTTTGGGATTTTCCTTTCAGGCTTCCCCTCAAGACTATAAAATGCATCTTCTAGGGGAAGGTGTTCTCCTCCCCAACCAATGTGGGACATCACAATCCACCCCCTTGGGGGCCTAGGGTCCTCGCTAGCACTCGTTCCTTTCTCCAAAGAATGTGGGACCCCCCGCTAAATTCATCTCCCTTTGGGGCCAGCGTCCTTATTGGCACACCACCTCGTGTCTATCCCCTTCGGGGAACAACCGGTATCTAGCTCTGATACCATTTGTAACGACTTAAGCCCATTGCTAGCAGATATTTTCCTCTTTGGGCTTTTCTTTTCGGGCGTCCCCTCAAAGCTTTAAAACGCGTCTTCTAGGGGAAGGTTTCCACACCCTTTTAAAGGGTGTTTTGTTATCTTCCCCAACCAAACCAACCTCGGACATCACAAATTTGTTAATAATTCATGTAAGAAGAAAAATTACCACAACTTGCTGCACAACATCCTGCTCGTCTGAATCAGCTAGTATATGAATCTGAGTTTCCTTCAAAATGTTGGAGAAAACTGTAATTCAGATATACAGAAGAATGATTAACATATCAATGGAAGATCATTACAGAGTCACAAAGTTACTTACACAAGTTAGAAATCCATAAAAGAAATGAAGAACTCACAAAGGTGATACTCCCCAAATCTAGAATTGGCCAGCTGACGACGCAAAAGCTGTATATTCTCTGATGTAGGCCTGAGAAAGCAAACCGCTTTCAGATGATACATGGATTCTCTTGACATCGATATGGTATCTACCAATTCAACCAAAAACACTTCTTTCTGAAGAAGCTCCGACTGTGAGTACGCCACACTAACGACACTAACCTGAAACCAAAAGCAATAACAATCAAAATTTATCATTATTCTGCACTGTGAATGATAGAGATCGAAGAAATCATATACAAAAACTACACAGGGCACGTTAACAGGCTATAGGATTCCATAATACACATCAGAAAGAAGATTGAAGGAATGTAATGAACACGATGGCGCATACCGTCTGAGAATCGAGGATGAAAACCTTCATGCCGGAGATGTCCTGCAACATCTTGTTGATATAATCCCGAACGACCGATATCAGCACCATTTTCAGCTCGTAGTTCTCAAAATTAACAGTCCTGAATCCGGCACCAAAACTAGTGAATGCGGTGGCAATGAAGTGGAATCGCAAATGCAGATAGAAGGCAAGAAGGAAGGTCTCAGATCTGCGACGACCGACGAGGGATGAAATCGAAAATGGACAGTCAGTTGGGAAGTTGCCGATCAAGATGGTCGCCAAATACGCACCTTCTTGTTCAATCTTTCCCGCTTTTCCGAAAGTAGAATTAACCTTTTTCCTTTTTTTGTTTCTTTTTTCGTATGAGATTATGCTACCAATTACCCAAATTTTACCTTCCAAATATAATTTTATCAAAATTTTGAAAATAATGAAGCATTAATCTTCTAATATATAATGAATTATGAGTTTTAATATTTAAGGATTTAAATAAAAAAAAATTGAAAGAGGAGAAGTACAATCGAAACGTAGAGTTGAATTGACATGTAATTATCCTCATTTGTTGGATTGCGTCTCTGCGGAGCGGCCGCCATAGCAGCTGTGTGTTGTGAGCTTCATCATTCCCAGTTTTCCAGTTTCCTCCGTTAAGAGAAGTGATGGTCTTGATTACTGTCGGTAATTTCAGACTCTCTGCAGTTCCAATTTCATCAATCCTTCCACAGAGTGGCTTCCGTTCGTCTTTAATCTCGCCCAGAAATCTTCCCTTCCCATTTGTTGGCCATCGGTTTCCTTCTACGTCGAACAATCCCTTATTACTTCATGCCAGAAAGAAAAACTCAGAATCAGAGCCAGTTATCAAACGAAACATCGTTGAGGAAGTGTCGGAGGACGAAGAAGACGACGTACTTCTCGACGAACTTGATGAAGATGGTAAGATCCATTAATAAAACCTTCGCTCAATTTATTCCTCTAGTTTCTATTGAATCCTAGTTTAGACTGGTCTTGGAATGAGTAAATTTCGCGAAACTTTCTTGATTGCGTAGATGAGATAATGGACGATGATGGCGAAGATTACTTTGAAGAAGAGTTTATGGAGGATAATGCTGAAGTCTATGTAAGATTCTTGCCTCTAAACATGAAGATATTGTGTTGGAAATCTTAACTGAACTTCTGGATTTGATAATTTGATTTGAAGGTAGGGGATGGTGGGGAAGGAGGTGGAATTTCCCTTGCTGGAACATGGTGGGATAAAGAAGCACTGGCTATGGCTGAAGAGGTTATTCTTTCATTTGATGGCGACTTGAAGATTTATGCTTTCAAAACAGTCTCTAATTCCACTGTTCAAGTGCGTATTGAAAAGCTTTCTAACAAGTAAGTTTTTACATTCTATGAACACATATTAGACTGAGGTTTTGGTTTTCTTGTAAGATAATAATTTCTTGTTTCTGCATTCTTAAGAATGAAATGCCTTCTGCTAGCTCCTTCTTTCTCAAAAGGATTGTTTGAGTGATGTTGATACTAGAAAATATTAGGATTACTAATCGTAGATTTCGCTCGCAAATTATGGGAGAGAGTTCACGTTAGAGATTTAGGACGTGTTTGGAATGACTTTTTAAGAGCTTAAAAACACGTTTGTAAACACTTGAAAAATCATTTCAAACAAGCTCTTATACGAGTTCACCCGCTTCATATGGGTTAGATCCAATACGAGTTCAGCCTGTACCTATCTTTTAAGCTGGAAATGGAGATGCCTTTTGCTTTCAAGTAAATCAAGAGAAAGCCGTTAATTACCCTTTGGCTTCAAGTTTTCCTTCTGATATTAGTGTTCTCATTGAACCCGTATTCATAACTTAACTCAAAGCAGAATAGGATTTCTTCAAACTCCTTATTGCTTGATACATCACATTAATTCGAAGGATTTCCAGATATTAAGGACGTTTCGAGTTGAAGTCTACTTTAAGCATATGAAAATGTGTTACATTTTACATGTTGTTATCCCAAGTTTACTGTTGGTGCATGCGTTCTTGGTAAGACTGAGGACCATTTCCTAGGTTCTAATTCCCAACAATGCACCTCAGATCGGGTTCGCCCAGGATGGAAGATATCGAGGCTTTCTCTTCAAGATATCGAGCACGATTGGATGAAGCAGAGCTTTCTAAAACCGTGCCAGAGAACATATCTTTAGAGGTATGCTGTCTTTTTCCCTGCTCAAATTCCCTCGTTTTTTTTTTTCCTATATCATCAACCAATCTATCTTTAGCAATTAGAAGAAGATTTTCACTTCCCTTATTCAATTTAGTTTCCCACTTGACAAGACCAAAGGAGAATTTCTCTCTCAGAATTACTCTGTTAGCTTTTGGGACTAAATGGATGTTAATCCTTTCTACATTATAAGGTTTCATCTCCTGGTGTTGAACGCGTCGTTCGGATTCCCGACGAGCTGGATCGGTTCAAAGAAAGAGCAATGTATGTGAAATACGCGAACGATGTAGTTACACCCAGTTCGTCCTCTGAGAGTGATGGCATTTTCAAGCTTGTGTCATTCGACATAGAAACAAGGTGCTGCATTTGGGGTTTAGCAGATGTGAGGATAAATAGAGAGAAGGCAGGAAAAGGAAGACCACTAAGCAAAAAACAAAGAGAGTGGCGTTTAGAGACTCCTTTTGATTCATTACGCTTGGTTAGACTGTATTCTGATTATTGATAATGCAATCAAATTTTGGTCGAAATTCAAGGTGTCGGTGTATAGTAAACTAGTAATTATTATCTTACGAACGTATGATTCGTTTTTAATGCTATTCTCTATCTAAACACATTTTGAATACAAATTTTGTAAGATAAACGCTTAATAGTTTTTGGATTGAGTTGGTCTGATCAACATGAACATTGATATGCATGAATTATACTTATTTATTGTCAAATTGTTCTGATTGTATTGGTTGAATTATGAAACTTTATCTGTACTGTAATGGCATTGACTGAGGCACTCCTGGTTTGGTCCCTGCTAGAAAACGACCAATCAGTCTCTTTACCCGCGTGATGAATGAAAAACGGCTCCTTTTGTTGACACCTTTAGCTTTCTAACAATATGCTATTTCTATACTATCTTCGTGACTTCACTTATTCATTACATGCATTGTACTTAGTTACCAAAAATATGCATCATTTTACTTATTTATTTCTTGTTGTTTTTCTCTTAACTTTTCTGTTTTTGGTGTGTAAGGAAGTCATACAATTGTAAGAGGATTGGAGGCCGTAGCTCAAGGAAAAAGCCTAAAAAGATAGCTTTTTACTTTCTGCTTTATTGACCCATTTCATCATCTTTACGAATTTGAAGGTTTGGTGATTAAATAAATGGTGTATTAGGTGCAAATGAAAATTTTAAGTTAAAAGAAGGGAGGGGTTGGTGCGTGGGGTGATCGAAAGCAGTGTCTGCATGCACCTATTGTTGTCATTATATCCTTATAAAAATCCCATGTGTATTACCTTTTTCATAGCCAGCTCCATTAGAAAATTATCTAATACTCTCTTTTGGAGTACAATATATACTCAACACGGTAGTAGGTTTTGAGCACTAATGAGGCTGTTTGGAGGGATGGAGCGGGGGAGAAGAACTCTTAGGGCTGCTTGGGGGTGCTTTTTCATTGCCTTGTGGGTGGCCACACAGGGGTTCCCGGTCGAGGATCTCGTCGGGAGGCTCCCCGGCCAGCCAACGGTTGATTTTAGACAATTTGCAGGTTATGTCGATGTCGATGTCGATGCAGGAAGAAGTTTGTTTTACTACTTTGCTGAAGCTGAGCAAGATCCCCATCTCCTGCCCCTCACTCTCTGGCTCAATGGAGGTCTGGTTTGGTTTAGAACTGTTTTAGTTTATGATATGATTAGATCTTGAAAGGCCATACTGTTATACTGATAGAATCAAACTTGGGGAGGATACTAAATTGTTGAAAGGTCAATGCAGGTCCAGGTTGCTCGTCTGTTGGTGGGG
This sequence comes from Cucurbita maxima, assembly GCF_002738345.1. Lineage (NCBI taxonomy): Eukaryota > Viridiplantae > Streptophyta > Magnoliopsida > Cucurbitales > Cucurbitaceae > Cucurbita > Cucurbita maxima. The sequence goes on along the minus strand of NW_019272030.1, from coordinate 2,222,483 downwards.
GTGCCTTTACAGAGCTGGGGCCCTTTTATCCCAGAGGTGATGGCCGAGGCCTTCGAAGAAACTCCATGTCCTGGAATAAAGGTAGTGTTTTATTTTTCTTCTTTCTTCTTTTAAATATTGAAAGAATCTGAATGATATGGTGGATTGACTTTGATAGCCTCGAATCTGCTGTTTGTGGAGTCTCCTGTGGGGGTCGGATGGTCATACTCAAACACAACGTCAGACTACACTTGTGGTGATGACTCCACAGGTTCTAATTCCTATACTTTAGAGGTTAATTTAATTTAGATTTTGTTTGATTAAAGATTAAATATAGAGAGATTGGATCTGTGCAGCCAGGGACATGCTCACCTTTATGTTGAAATGGTATGACAAGTTTCCAGCTTTCAGAGATAGCTCATTTTTCCTCACAGGAGAAAGTTATGCAGGTCATTTTTTATATTTTTTTTAGTATTAAATTATAAATTTAGTTCCCGGCCCACCATTAGCATATATTATCTTTTTTGAGATTTTTCCTTTCGGGCTTTTCCTTAGTGTTTTTAAAACGGGTCTGCTAGGATGAGGTTTTCACACCCTTATAAAAAATGTTTCATTCCTCTTTTCAACCAAGGTGGGATCTCACAATCCACCCCCTTTGGCCCCAGCATCCTCGCTAGCACTCGTTCCACTCTCCAACCGATGTGGGATCTCATAATCTACCCCCTTCAAAGTCTAGCATCCTCGCTGCCACTCGTTACTCTCTCAAATCGATGTGGAATCTCACAAACATCTGTTAGAGAAAGGGAATGAAACATTTCTTATAAGGGTAAAGAAACTTCTCTCTAGTATACGCATTTTAAAAGTGGGTGGGGAAGTCTAGAAAAGAAAGCCCAAAAAGGACAATATCGGCTAGCGATGGGCTTGGGCGGTTACATTTTCGTTCGTATTTATATGATATCTTTATTTTTTAAAAAAATAAAATAAAATAAAATAATTATTGAACTTTTTTTTTTAGGAGAAATTACTCTTTTAGGCCTTGAGATTTGAGTTTTTGGTCCGTAGATTTCAAAATATTACACTTTTTCTTTGAAATCTAAGTTTTATTTTTATTTGGTATTTAAATTTCAATATTTTACGCTCTTACTTTGAATTTTAACTAATACTCACTTTTATTATTTGAACTTAACTAAAAAATTGAATTTTTTTTAATTAATTTTAATTTAATAGAAAATTAATAAAAATTAACTAATAGACATTAATTTCTAGTAAAAAAAAAGACTTAAGTGTTAATCTTCAAATTTAGAGACCAAATAAAAATAAAATTTAAAAATTTAAAAGTTCAATAACAATCAAATGAAAATTAAACTCAATATTTAATGATAAAAATCTAATAGGAATCAAAATGAAAACTAGTGACTAAAATCATGATCATGTAACATATCTGAGCTAAATTTAAAAACTTGTTCAATACCATTCACAAATTCGAAGTTCAAACTTCTATCTTGAACTTTATAAGTATTGAAGACTAAATCGACAATCGGAGAATGAACGTTATCCTGAATTCGTAACTTAAATTTAATTTATTCTAAAGAAGTGGGAAAAATGTGAAAGAGAAAAGATATTGATTTGATGCAGGCCATTACATTCCTCAGCTAGCTGAAGCAATGCTGGACTATAACATTCACTCAAAGGGCTTCAAGTTCAATATCATGGGAGTTGCTGTAAGAACAATGAACTCCAAAACCATTTCTTTTTTAATTCAACTTACTTTTGTAATCTGATGGTGCCTGCAGCTTGGGAACCCATTGCTTAATCTGGACAGGGATGTCCCAGCAACCTACGAGTTCTTTTGGTCTCATGGCATGATTTCCGACGAGGTTTGGTTTGCAATCAACAGAGACTGTGATTTTGATGATTATGTGTTGGCGACTCCACACAATGTAACCAAATCCTGCATCCAAGCCATCGCCGACGCCAACGGTATCGTTAGCGAGTACATAAACACCTACGATGTTCTTTTGGATGTCTGCTACCCCTCCATTGTCCAGCAAGAGCTGAGATTAAAGAAACTGGTTCGTTTATGCTGTTTTTGTTTTCTTTTAGTGCATCGATTCGTGGGTCTGTAGTGATTCGAACCTCTAATGTTTTAATCAGTTGAGACTCTAAGTTGGTGTCGAGATTGTAATGAGTGGTTCGGTTTGGTTCGTTCTGCAGGCGACTAAAATAAGCATGGGAGTTGACGTGTGCATGACCCAAGAAAGGCGTTTCTATTTCAATTTACCAGAAGTTCAAAAGGCTCTTCATGCCAATCGTACTAATTTGCTTCATCAATGGTTCATGTGCAGTGAGTAAGTAAGCACACATTCTCTTTTTTGGCATCCATATTACATCACAATAGTTATGCCATAAACACAGCCTAAATCTTGATTGTTGGTGCTTTTGAGCAGCTTAGTAGATTATAATTACAATGATACGAACATCAACATGCTTCCCGCGCTGAAGAGAATAATCCAAAACCACATCCCGATTTGGATCTTCAGGTACGTTTTGAACTTTCTGTTTAAACTTTGAACATTGAGAATGGTGAATAAATGAATGAATGAACACGCACAGTGGGGATGAGGATTCAGTGGTGCCATTGATGGGGTCTAGAACGCTAGTCCGAGAGTTGGCTCATGACCTTCAATTCAAGATTACAGTACCCTACGGAGCTTGGTTTCACAAGGGCCAAGTCGGGGGTTGGGCCATCGAGTACGGTAATATGCTGACATACGCAACGGTGCGTGGGGCAGCTCATATGGTGCCCTACGCTCAGCCCTCAAGAGCTCTGCATTTGTTCTCTTCATTTGTAAGAGGGAGGAGGCTGCCCAATTCTACCCGCCCTTCCATCGATGATTGAAACAAAACAAATTAAACGTGAACGTGTTTGGTTGGGTTGGGTTAATGATAATCGAAAGAGTGGAATGTAATGCAAGATTTTGTTTAGAAATAATGAAAAGCTCCCAACTCATTCATTTAGTTTCCTTGATTGTGTTGGGAGTTGTTAGCTTTTGATACACACTCAAGATATGCTTGGTGAGCAGAGAAACAGAGGGTGGGAAGCAAGAACAGAACAAGTTTATAATGCACACAATCATTCAGGCTTAGCATCAAAGTTAAGTCTTTTTTTGTTTGTATAAAAACGCATCCCATTTCTTACCAACTTCTTCATATCCTTTCTTTAACCAATACTTCTTGAGATATTAATCCCAATGCCCTCTCTCAATACTTCCGACCACCCTTACTTTCCTTTACCACCTTATCATCCTTTCTGGCCGCCTCTCCCACCGCCGCAAAACCCTATTGCTCCGCCATATAAACCAGTTAGACCGCCACCGCCCCCTCGACAACCAACTGCTCCTCCGCCCCCACGTCAGCCAATTGTGCCCCCTCCGCCTCCACGTCAGCCGATTGCACCCTCTCCGCCGCCCCCTCAAAAGCCGAATGCTCCTCCGCCACCACGCAAGCCTATTGCGCCCCCGACTGCGCCTCCGCCCCCGCCCCCGCCCCCGCGCAAGCCAATTGTGCCTCCTCCTCCACCGTCTCGAAAGCCGACTGCTCCTCCGCCACCACGCAAGCCTATTGTGCCCACTCCGCCACCTCATAAGCCGACGGCTCCTCCGCCACCACGCAAGCCTATTGCGCCCACTCCGCCACCTCAGAAGCCGACTGCTCCTCCGCCCCCACGCAAGCCAATCGTGCCCCCTCCGCCACCGCAAAAGCCGACTGCTCCACCACCGCCACGTAAGCCAATAGTACCTCCACCTCCACATAAGCCAACTGCCCCTCCACCACCACGCAAACCAATTGCGCCTCCGCCTCCTAAAAAGCCAGTTGCTCCTCCACCACCACGTAAGCCAATTACACCACCACCACCACACAAGCCAATTGCTCCACCAACACCATACAAGCCCATATCTCCCCCATCTCCGATGCTTCCGCCGCCGCCGCCTCCTTCTAACCACCACCCGACAGTGATCATCATAGTGTGTGTGTCCTTGGGTGGGCTCTTCCTGCTTGCATTCATGGCAGCTGCCTTCTTCTGCTTCGTGAAAAAGAGAAAGGAGAAAACCATTGAAGAAACAGAGATCATCCACATTGACGAACACAGGAAGATCAAAGAGGCCAAAGTTGCAGGACCCCATGGATCATGCGAAACTATGGTGCTATCAGTTGAAGATGACATCCACATAACCGAAGAAATCGTACGGAGCGAGAAGGTTGGGGGAAAAGGGTTACATGGTACGCATGAAGCAGGTGATCCAAGCTCCATAGAAGAGCCACAGCCCGCATCTTCCTCTCATCAAAACCATTCGTGAGCACAAAAGTTCCATCATTTTGGACAGAACAAAAACAATTGAATAAAATATTAAATAAATATTATGATTATCCCATCCATAATTTTAAAAAAATTAATTGATTTTTTCTTCATTTTCCAGAAAATGTGCGTGTAATTGTCATACTGAAATGGATTAAAATAAATAAATTAATTAAAAGTGGGTGACAGATTTTTATTACAAAAGAGACGTGGGAGATGATGGGATTTAGTTGTATATAAAAAGACGAAAATCCTAAATTTCTAAACAAAATTTCAATTTTTTTTTTTTTTTTTTGGTTTAATTTAAAATTTTACACGAAAAAGAAACTTAGGAGATAATGGGTATTTCCTTATTAAAAATCCAGCTGAACTTCACTCCATACGGCTTCAACTTCTTAGCTCGCTCATCGGCTCGTTCCTGAAGCTTCCTAATCCTCGGCGCCAAGCCACACACGTAATCCTGAGCCTGTCGCCCCTCCGCCGTCAATCCCTCCACCTTCTCCAACGCCCATCGTTCGACCAGCACCTCCAGAATGTCAGCGTAGTCGTTAGCCGTGTAGATTCCAAGCCGCTGAGCAACGGCGGAGAAGTGGTCGAATAGCCTGGGGTCTTCCCCGTCGTACATGAGGTGAGCTGGCATTGTGATCTTCTTACGCATCATGTCTTCAATTGCCAGCATGGCACCAGAGGGGTCCACGTCGAGAAGCTTCTTCACGATTCTGGAATATGCGTTCTCGTGGCGCTTCTCGTCGGAGGCGATGGTGCCGCAGATTCGAGCCAGGGTAGTATCGCCGTTGTCTTTGGCCAAACGGCCGGTGTTGCCGTGGGATACGAACGTGGCTCGCTCCTGAAATGACGTGTACACGAAACCCAAGTATGGGTTGTTCTCTGTTCCTGGGTCCTGTCCACGTGGATCGCATTAATATTAATTAAAAACCTTTTTTAACTTTTAAATTTGTATTAAAAACATAAATTTGGAAATTTTAGAAGTATTTTAACAAATTATTAAATTAAAATTTATTGGTCTTACCATGCCGGAGCTGATCAAATACTGGACAGTCCGCTCAACCATCTGCATATCGACCCGACCCGATAAATAGAGGTAGGTTCGGAGCAAGTCGCCATGGCGGTTCTCCTCGGCGGTCCAAGACCGGGTCCACTTGGCCCACGAGCTGCGGCTAGCCCCAGTCTCGTCCTTAACACCATCCAGCGTGTTAATCATGGTCTGATAAGTGGGCAATGCATCCTCCGTAATCATATCCCCAACCAGCACCACGAAGTACTCGTCCGGCAGTTCCGCCGTCCGTTCCCGCAGCGCCCTAACTTGATCGACAAATTCGTCATACGGCAGCCTCGAATCCGGCAAGAAATCCTGCGGCTGCCAGCACTGTTGCACCGGCTTCAGCAGCGGCAGTACATTCTCACTCGCCCAACCTTCCAGCGACTTAAACAATTCGACCTTTTCCGGCGGCATTGAGTGCGTCCTCTGGTCCTTAATCAGATCCGGCGTCGATATGGCAGAAATCGGCTGTAGCGATGGCCGGAAATTGACAGCGTACAGCGGCGGCTTCAACCGAAAGTGAGCGAGATTCCGGCCAAATGAAATCGGAGAATGAGATGGAAGGAGGTTCGAGGTTAGGGAATTCATGATGCCGTCTGTGCGCGAGAGTGTGATCTAAGTAGAAATCTTGGGCAATAGGGAGCACAGTGATGGACCAAATTTATAAGGGAAGTTCGGGGGGGGGAAAATGGAAGGGTAATATGGTAATTTCGGGGATGTAGAATCCGGTGGGTGCTGTGGTTTTCAGAAAGGCAGTGGAGACATCCCATGGGTACACACACAGACCAGTGGCAAATAGAATTAAAGACACCTCATAATGTGTGGACAAAACCGTCTGTTCCTCTAAATTTAAATTTAATTAAAATAAAATGCACCATGCATTATAGGAAGCAATTGGCCAGGCCAAGTGGTGAGATTGGTGAGAAACGTTCAAGAAACCGAATTATAATAATAGTTTTTTTTTTTTTTTAATAAATAAAATCCCGAAAAAAAGAAAAAAAAAAAAAAAAAAAAAAAAAAAAAAAGGGTTTCCTTAGTCTCCGTTTGCTACACCCAACTACAACAATCAAATTGATTTTTGATCAATTTTTGAAGAGTTTCTTTAAAATTGACTATCCAAAAAGCAATTTTTATAAAATAAAATAAAAATATCTTCTTATGTCAAAATTAAAAAAGACAATAACGGAGAGATATTTAAGAGGAACAAAAAACATGTAAAGATTCTAAAGAAAGAGACAAGATAGAAGCGTACGTTAAATGGTGTAATTCAGGGAGTATAAGTTTTTGCAGTTCAAATTTCTTCCTAGTACGGTATACAACATATTTGACGTGACGTGTCGATCATGCTTTAAACAGCAACTAGCCAAATTTAAACAAGAGTCAAGTGGTGAATAAGAAGGGGTGAATAAGAAGCAGCAACTTTAAACATGACAAAGCCAGTAGGGGTGAATAAGAAGCAGCAACATAAAGATGGAACTCATTTATAATTTTAGGAAAAAACTGGCATGCACTAGACTAGTAGTATACAATATGATTGGATTCTCATTTATTAGCAATAAAATTATGGTTGAGCTAGTTTTGCAAGAATAACTAAATCCAAAATCTTAACATCAAGAGTGTCATCTACCTTCACAATTCCATCCGTGCCGTCTACGCCGATCAATTTGCCAGTGGCACCACGCAGTGCACCACCCATTATCTTGATCTTGTCTGACTTCCTAGGAACGATCACTTCTATTTCGCTGGAAGGGGCTGTTACCGTTTCGCCATTTCCACTTGATCCAAGACCTACCCTACATCCGCCATCCTGAGAAAAAACAAAAAAACCCAAATCAGCACTACTTTCCATAATAATATACCTAATTCAGTTACACATATGCCTTAACCTTGTGTTTCATTTGAATATTACACTTTTACATTACAAATAAATGAAGGATAAGGATAAGGATGAGATAGATAGGCATGAAACCTGCCTTCTTAAGATGGAATGAATGGTCTCGTTGACCATGAACTTATGAACTGTCTATGTGAAATTTACTCACATGTAGAGTTTCCAAACCTGCCTTCTTAACCTTATCTTCTGTTCTTTATCTTAATATATATTCATATATATAAGACACACTTCAGTTATATCTCTCTTAACATCTTTCCCCTTGTATTTTTTCGTTCAGAAAACAATAATTTGGTAATAACGCTCTACATGTTCCATAAGAAGTCCAGCTACTACTACTCAGAAACAAATATGTATAAAAATAAAATAAAATGACATATAAAATTTGTAGTGGGCAAAGCTTTAGTAAACACGTACCGGAAGCACCTCACGGATTACTCCCATGACGAGCTCATCTCCTGACCTCCGGACATTGACTAATATGTCTGGCATGTACCATGGTCCTTCGGAATCACCACCTGCCATTTTAATTTATTTTTCGTAATCAGGAGTAGAGTAAAACAAACAAACATTTATTGGAGATGCCAATGGAAAATGGAACGAAATTCGGTTGCCAAGGTCATGACCCCATTGCAAAAGGTTGAACTTCCAAGTTCGATACAATGTACCTATGAAATAAATTTTATTCCAGGTCTCTCTAGATGAAACTAAGAATAATTCTTGAGGTAGTCAAATGTACCCTAATACAATTTTATCAAAAGAAAAGAAAATTGTATCGATGCAAGTTCATTCGGGTGCTCCACTCAATTTGTGCTTGGATTAACTTATAGTGGCCCACTTTTTATCAATATGCAACATGCAGTATAGCGAGTAATAATAAAGTTCAGGTGTTACTTCCTCCAAATGTTAAAGAAAAAATACGAATTAATGGCAAATATAAATAATAGAGTCTATTGCAAACTCTACTTGTAGCAGATATTCTACGAATATTTTTTGTGAAGAACATCTTGCTTAAAATAAATATAGGGAAAACTCTATCAAGCTGCATGCTGAAAAGAGTAATACAAACCTATAACAGGAGACATCATATCCAGACCACCTGTGCCTGGTGTCATTGGCTGCCCACCAGGAGTACCAGGAAGATAGGAGGCTGGATTAGGTGTCATCGGCTGTCCACCAGGAGTTGAAGGCAAGTATGGGCTTGGAGCATTTGCTGAACACAGAGTAAGTCATATTAAGATAAGATGTCTCTTGTGTGGAAAAGTTGAAATAAATACAAATGCACCAACCATAGGCTGAACCACCATCCCGGGGGGTACCAGCATCACTGTAACTGCCACCAGGAGTGTTGGCCCACCCAGAACCCGGAGTTGGAGCTTCATATGTCCGTGAAGGAGGGCTTCCTGTCTGAGAGAGAACACATATTACTGCCTCTAATGGTTAACAAGCCAGAATAATTAGTGGCATTTAGCAAGTCATTAAAGATCTAACCTGGTACTGTGGGCTACTTCCCCAAGTTGCAGGATTCCCTTCCTCCCAGTTATCCCTAGTTTAGAAAAATCAGAATTTGCAGCATCAATCATCAAAGATGATTGCAAAAAAAAAAAAAAACTTGAAAAAGAGGACTTCAATGGATAAGATGGCTCCCTAAAGCACATGATGAAAAACGGAGATACAGCATAACATATCAAGAAGCTCTAAAGTTATTGATATATGAGACAAATTTATCCCACAGCCAAAGGTGGTTACCACATCAAATGAGTTCCTAGAGCAGCAATATACAACACAAGCACCATCACAATTGCCTCCAGGGTAGGCCAGGTACAGGACTTCACTATTGCACTACCACCACTCACACCAAATAACTTGTCACTGTCAGAAGGCTACTGATGATGAAAATGTATCAAATATGATTGCCTGCCTTCTGAAAGATGACAAACCACATCTTGTCCAACGTCTCTTTATTCTAGCTTCCCTAACCCATAGTTCATTGATGAGACTTAAGGAGAGAAAGAAAATAACTGTAGTAAGATTCCACACATCTTAATTCCACCACTTCAATGATTAATATGCATAATGTTCCATTTTCATTTTTCAAATAGTCATGTTTTTCATCAATCAGGTGTTGCCTTCTTCATACTTCTAGCCTTAGGGATTTAGTCAGGCCTCATTCCTTAACAAGAGTTACATCCCTTAGGAATACTATCGAAATACACATAAACACAGTATACAACAGAATCAGTCATAAAAGTGTTTTCTTTTAAATAAAATGGCCAATTTAAGAATTATAGAGAAAGAAACGACCCAACAAATATACAATAAAAAAATTGTTTCCAAATTTCCAATGCAAGAGTGGCAAAAAATAAAGTACAAATTATAAATCATCATAAGCTATAATATCAATATTTTCAAGCTTGTTCATAAAGCTATTTTTAGGGGCAGTTCGATGCATCTTTGAATTCAAAATTTTCTCAGTTTTAATTGTAAAAGACAATATAAGAATAGTAAATTATAGATGAGATTTAAAATAACAATAATTTATTGAGCCTCTACAACACATACATTCTACAATGCAATCCATGTTATCTTAATTAATTTTTAAGTCCACTAGTCCATATGAAATTTACCTTGACGGACTCATGGGTGCATAGGGATTCCATGCTCGATCTCGCATAGGTGTCCTCATGCCATCATGAATTGGTGTTGCTACAAAAACAGATAGTATAGCATGAATAACCCTCATAAAGTATTATTGGGGGAAAAAACAAGGCAATATAGAAAGAGAACTAACTTCCAATATCTCTCATTGGGGTCATGTATGGATGCAGGGGAGTACGAGAAGGATGCATGGGAGTTTCACTTCCCATACCATATCTAGATGATTCACTGGTACAAGAAAACAGAAAAACCTTGAACTAACAAGAAACAAACAAACCAAAGTTATTATGGATTATATATATTATATTTACCGATGGGGGGTCGAAACAGCAACATTATCTGAGATAAAATTGCGGTCAACTGCAAATAAAACAAGTATTATGGAGTTAATGCCACACAATTCACTTCCATTTCAGACTTTTAAAATTTCCCAGATATCCTTCAAAAAAATTGTATACAAGTAATGCCACATATATCACACATATACTCTAGTATCTACCAAAATCTTTTAAAACATGCCTGTGACCACTTTCATTTGAGACTCAAGCTCTACTCGAACCATTTGGCCTTTTATTTCAACAACACGTCCACGGTAACCCTTATAAGGACCCAGCCGAACTTTTACTGTTGATCCAACCAACCCATCATGATGCCCTCTCCCACCTCTATGTCTTCCCCCACCTGATCAACAACTAAACAACTTAATAAAACATCATAGAATAATCTTTTATCAGATAAAAATCAAAAAACAATCATAAGGGGTACATAGATAAGAAACAGATCCACCATATACCATTATTGGGAGGGCCTCCTCTAGGAAATCTCTTAGGTGACTGAGGAAAACGAGGTGGGGTCCCAAGGCCAGCAAACCTAGAATATGACTTACCCTGCAGCAGAAACTACCTACTAAGATACAACTGTCAACAAAAAGTGTGCTAGCATAATCCCGTATTAGTTCAAAACAATAACTTACATTTCTATTTCCATTAGTTCGGGATCCACCCACAACAACACAAGCCTGTGATTTAGCACATATAAAGCCTGCATGTTCCAAGTGATGGCGATCATAAACAAACAGAATTCCTCTGTATATGTGCTCCACTGGACCTTGTTTTCCCTGTAGTAGGAGCAAAAGAAAAAAACCATTTTAAATTTTTTTAAAAAAAGAATGTAGACATCTAAAAGGAAATAGAACACATGAAACAGAGATCTAACCTTACAAGGTCCTTCAAGAATCCTCACTACGTCTTTGGAGGAAATTGTGTTATTGAACCGATCTTGAACACTGATTTTCTTATCAATCTTACTTTTTATTTCCCTTAACTTCACAATATCAACCTCAGGTCTATCAGGAATACCCTTAAGAACCTAGAGCAGAATCATATTGATGAGCTTACTGACTATAAAATGAAAAGAAAAAAAATAGCCTGCATAAAGCATGCTAACCTGGAAAGCCTCACTTTCTACACGGATAATTACGCCAAAGCTCATATTACTGCAAAAATTATTGAGAATCTATGAATCCAATTCTTATATTTAAAAAATAAGGGGAAAAAACAATATTAACAACTACTTACTCCAATAACACAAGATCGTGAAGTTCATAATCCCCAATTTTAGTCACGCCAGTTGTTACCTCGGAGCTCTCAACAACATCATCAGCAAATACCCGAATCTGAAGATGATAGAGATTTAGGACATTTAAGCACACTGTCTGTAAGATAACATTCAACAATATGCAAGACCTATGATTCTATAATACTTCCAAGAAAGTCAAACTCACATGTTCCTTGGTTGTATCAGATAATATAATAAGCACATGTTGGTCCACCTTTACAACCATACCAGTAGCCCCCTCCTGAGTGCCCGATACAACTTTTACATGATTCCCAGGCTCGAAGTACTTGCAAAGTTCTCTTTCATTCACCGCAAGTGTTTTCTATCCCATAAATAAATAAATAAAATAAAACAAAACAAAAAGGAAGACACACAAGATATATGCTCAAACCTTTGAATAAATGACAAAATGGTTCAGCTGGTCAAACAAAAAGGAAGCAATTGAGTAGTTCTTACGGGAAGGCCCTTCATTTCTGGTCTGATGTGGACATTCTCTTCCTCTACTTTCTCAACCCATCCTTTCAAATTCTTGAGATCCCCCTTAACAACAATGACAGCATCACCTTTCATAAAGTGCCCTTTCTTTCGATTCGCAAACAACGTAGACAAACTAGCAATATCCCCATCTCCATTTTCTCCAGGCTTTCGAAATTTTTCAAGTTCATCAAAAGTTGGCTTTATGTTTTGGGCATTTATCGACTTCATGGACATTGTTTTATACAAGAAACCATCCTTGAAAAACATGCCACCTATATTCTCAAAGTATTCTCCAGTAATGGGATCACGTCTGCGCTCCACACGGATGTGCAACTCTCTGAATATGTCGAAGAGTAAGTTACTATGAACATTAAACAACAAGTTCATCAAATATATGGAGGCCAGGTTTCATTCAGAGAAACAGTGTGGACTACCTAGCTTCATCAATATTCATAAAGCGCGGTGGAGGAACAAATGCCTTCTTTTTAGCAACTTCTCTCCCTTCCTGAAAGAGAAGTGCTCAGTATCAAAAACAACATTCATTCTCAGATGTTAATGATCCAAGAAGAAGGAACTAATTATATACATGCATGCATAAATATATAAACGCAAATTTACATATATACTAAAAGACATGAAGACATGAAGAAAAATGCTACCTACAAAACTTATTTCCAAGTTTACATATTAGGGATTGCAAACTGATGAAAACGAGAAAAATAAAGCCTAAAAAAATTCAATACGAGTCTAAAAACATTTGATGATCGTGAGTTCAATACCATAATGATGAAATACCAAAGACAATTAAAAAGTGCCCTTCAAAACATTACCAATTTAATTGCAAGAGCCTGTAGGTCTATCCGTGGAATCAGTTTCACAGTAACCCTCTGCCGCACATTGTCAACATCCACCACCTGAAGAAAAGAGTGCTTAATGCGCCAAACAGAGTTAAGAGTGAATGAAATATCTTAACTTATTGAAAGTACCACAATTACCTTGGCAAGATCCCCCTTATATGTCCCAATCTTCAGCCTAACCCATGTATCTCTAGCAAGATCAATTGCTTTGCTTTCAACAGAGAGAACATCCGTCATTTCTTTAATTGGAACGAGTGTTATCTTTTGTGCATACATGTTGCGTAGACCTTTACAAGCCTAAAACAATAGCAAAAGAAAATTTAAAGAGTTAATTTACTAGATAGAGGATTGAATTCAATCATCACTGTAAGTCTACAAAAAGGATGTATGAATAACCAAAAAAATTTAAAGAGTTGATCGACTGCCTACATAATTGAATTCAGTTTATTCACTAAGAAAGCATAATATACCTCTCTAACATGGGCCTCTTTGTCAGCTTCAATATATATATAGTTCTTCAAATGGTCAAGAGCAACTGCAGATCTTATTTGCATTTCAGGCCCTCTATCAATGCATTTTTGCATTAGACAAACAGCAGCCTCCCGTTCTCGGCCAATCTAACAAACAAAAAGCTTCATATCACTAATCATGTACAACCATTCTCTAAGATTACTCCAGAAGGAAAAAAAACAAAATCTTATAGAAGAAACTAAAAGTAAATATGAAAATTTGAAGTGAGTATAATCATACCGCGCATCTAACCATCCACAATTTTGGATCCCTTACAGAAGGTAAAAGAGCTTGCTGCTCCACTTCTGTGGTCTCCTCGTCATATTCCATATGATTTGACCTTGCATATCTTGCTTGAATCCTTCTTTCAAGTGCTTCAACATCCTCCTGTTCATCTTCCCGTGGTAGCAATGGGCGGCGATGCATCCTTCTATTTTCATCTTCATCGGGTATATCAGCTCCATTATCAACAATAAAATCTGCATTATTGATTTGGATAGCCCCATACATAAAGATTGTTAGAAACAAAAGGTAGGGCCCCAAAAATTTTGGGGGAAACAACAAATTCACAGGTATATGGTATATACTATATAGTTTCAAATCTATTCAAGGCCATAGGGGAAACAACTAGCTGCCACCATTTTCCATCACTTTGTGCTATTAAAAAATCAAATTGGTAAGTGGCAAGTGAAAGCTAACACAAAGTTGACTGAAAACCTTTTTCTGGGAAGAAAAAAAAGTTCCATGGAGAAAAATGAAAGAATATATGAGTGTGTACAAAAAAAAAAAAAGAAAAAAGAAAAGAAAAAGAAAAAAAACGGGTCAAAAGCTGTCAACTACCTAACAGAACAGGCTCCAATAAAAAATTTGACTGATAACTTTATGGAAGCAGATAGATTTCCAGATATGTTAGAACAAACCTCAAGTTGATTAATACCGATTTGAGAATGTTTCATACATAATCATTTAGAAGAATGCCTTCTTCCTATTTATTTTTGTCTGTGTTTCTCAATGATATAACCCCCAAAAAATCCTTCGAACCAGTGTTGTTAAACTCAGTGAAAACAACTTGAATGCCTCAAGATTAAACTCGTGAACTTGAGTTGATTAGCTTGGATCGTCCGTTTTAAAATATGAATCATGAGGAACAAAACGAAACAGACCAGTCCAATTCAAAGAAACACTTAAAAAATAAGGTATAGTTAAATATTTTATTAAACATCCATCTTATACTCTTTCAAACTCACCAAAAGAAAAGAAAATTGGAAACTTCAAGGAAATTAGAGAAGAATAGCCCATCGCAAAAGTAAAGCATGGTGTGGAACAAGCTTACATGTAGGGTTTCTGGAAGAAGAGTAGCATAGGCATGCAACGCGACAAACGTAACTTAGAAGGAATAGAACTTTGATTTTTTTAATGAAATGGCGAACAAATTGAAAAAAAAAATAGAGCAAAGATCGAAAAAGGAAGGAGAAGCGTCTCAGAGCCAGAGGGAATGAAAAGGTTAGAGTTCCTTTTAGTGGAAGGGTGTGAGGTTTTTAATGGAAGAATCTAGGCTTACCATATAGTACACACGTGGGTAGATTGTTGGGTTGGAATTGGGGAGAGCGATTGTGCTGTGGCAAGAATGAATTTTCTTGGTTTTCGTTTTCGATAAAACTTTCATACTTCAATTTCTAATAGACTATGGGGTTTGGTTTCCTTTCCTAATTTTTATTGTCTTCAAGTCTTATAATATATAAAAAAAATTAAATGTTCGTAATATAATAAAACTTATAATACACGACACACTAAATTTAAATTTCTATACACGTCGGAATCATGAGTTAAAACCCCTTCTTCTAACGATTAAAGTCTCTATCATGAAAAAATGTTATCGAGATTTAACTGGGTTTTTTTTATGTATGTACACTATAAATTGATGAGGACTTTAATATGTTCATAAGCTACAAAGCAATCATTACATAGTAAAAACTGAAACTTCATTTTGATGAGATTCTTTGTGACTAAATTGTTACCAATTTGAAAGTACGATTTGGTCTCAGGTGAGGACGCTTGGGAGGGGGCAAGGTTTAATGTGTCCTTCGTTGGATTGGAAAGGATAGTTCCTCAAATTGAGAGGAAGATGAGAGTTCTTTTTTTTTTTTTTTTTTTTTTTTTTTTTTTTTAAAAA
>NW_019272030.1:2168653-2206711 GCF_002738345.1 Cucurbita maxima | reverse complement strand
TTTTTTTTTTTTTTTTTTTTTTTTTTTTTTTTGAAAGCTGATGAAGGAAGGAAATTAACATTCCAAGTCCTAGGGGTTGAAGACCAGGATTTGGCAACTTGACTCATTCGGCTAAATGATGCAAGAAAATTCCCCCAAGAACCTCATGAATTGTGGCATAAGGAGGTGGCTAGCACTTATGGGAAGGGTGAGAATGGTAATACTGCAAATAAAAGGCAATGTGGCGCTGCAAGAAATTCTTAATGGAACATTTAAAAAAGTTGTTCATATACAAAAACTTGAGGTCATTGGTGTTGGTATTGATTGGAGGACTCCTTTTAAGGAATGATACTTGTGCAGGTAGCCAACTTTCGGAACTCCAATCCACTATTATTATAACCAGTAGTGGTATTTCAAAGCAACTGAACACAAAAACGTTCAATCCTCAAAACTTGGAAGAAGACTTTGCTGAATGTTCGCTGGAGATTGTGAAATCCAAAAAACGGGAATGCTTTGTTGCAAATCACATTATCATGGAGTCTTTCTCATCCCATGCAGTGACGGGATAGCATTAACATAGCAAACATAAGTTGGCAACCTAACCCATAAGAACAACTTGTTGTGTCCTTTGTACGAAGGTAGATGAGGGATAAACTAATCAGCTCGTGCCTTTATTTCATGCTTCCTATAGAAGATGAAGGGAACTTCTCTTTATAACGTTTGGTTGCTCATGAGTGTTTGATAAATGCTCCAAGGACAGGATGTTACAATTACTTTGTAGCGTGGAGCTCTGAAGCAATACTAAGCTTTTATGGATTAATGCCACTAAAGCTATCAATTGAAAAAAAAATAAATCTACATGGTGGGCAGAAAGAATGGATGATACTAAATTTCAAATCTCCCATTGGTTTGCGTTTCCTTGACAGCACATTTCATAACTTCTGTCCTATTGAGATTGATTTATATCGCCGGTGTCTTTTTTGTAAACTCTCACAGAGAGGTTCACTTTGTATTCTCGTATTGTATACTATAGATTTTACGAAAGGTGAATTATCTTTCTATGCACCTAAAGGGAGTAAAAGTTTTATGGTATTTCTCGTTTTTTGAATAACAATTAGGAGTTCCTTTCTTGATAGAAACACAAAATAAGAATGGCTTACAGCCATTTCACTTTCACCAAATTACAGAAACAATCAGTCACAAACATCGTATATCAAAATCTATCCAAACAACCAAACCTCGAGGCCTAACTTACATGTCAGAAACTAATACCGGAATACTAGACAATCTCTGAGACTCACAATTCAAAATCCTAACTAGCCACCCTAATTCTCTATTTCAATTGGATTGCCTGAATGTGCATATACGGAAATCCCCAATACGGGGGAAAAAAAAAACTTCGATTACCAACCATTTTAACCAATAAATTGAATATATACCAAGGAAATCGCAAAAGAAAAACCCTAATCGCACTCTAATTTATCGACAATCCAGTTAACAGAGCCAATAATACAAAACATACCGTCCTCTCCATCGTCGTCCTCTTCATCGTCATCGCTATCGACCTCCGCCTCAATATCCAAAAACTGAGAACCGCTAGGCCTCTTGGCACGCCGCCGCCGACCACCGCCACCAAAATCTTCATCATCGTCATCCTCTTCTTCTTCCTCCTCGTCCTCATCCTCCTCCGCAGCGTCATCTATAAAATTCGATCTCCGCCGCTTCCTACTCGAACGATCTTCCTCTTCATCCTCGTCATCCAGAGGCTGTTCCATCTCCTCCTCATACTCTTCCTCATCGGCGTCAATGTCGTCGTCATCGTCGTCATCCCTGCGACGAGGCATGTCTAGAACCGAAATTCGCAAGTTCAACTATGCCCTAAGCCAAGATACTCGAACAAGAAAAATGGTGTGAACTTGGGAACGTTAATAATTTTAGTATTTTTAACGTTTTAAGCCCAGCGGCGTATCCGTCTACTTCTACTCGTCGTACCAAAATCAATTTAAATTAATATAAATAAGATTATTTAAAATAAATACTCAAAAATCGATTTTAATTAGTAAACTTTAAATTTCATCCACTTTTAAAATAAATTTTATTTCAATCATAAAATTGTTTTATATTAAATTTTAAAAATAAAATTAAAATAAATGACCAACCTCCCTAATATACTTTTTAAAAATTAATTATAAAAAAACATTCGGACAATCTAATTCAACCCCACCCTAATTTTAGATTCCATATTTAACCTTGTTCGTCTCCAGCTCAACCAACCTGGATTTTAAGGTTGATAAAAAAAAATCTCCGACCCAACTCATCTATACTTCTAATATAAACGTTCATAAATCAATCATATCAACCTCGTAGGTAGTAAATTAAAATAATATATTAACATTTATGAAAGTAATATATTAAATAAACCTTCCATTAAACACTTGTAATAAGGTATATATTCGTTACAGTGACATTCATAGTCGATGTTGTATCCTAATAACGTATCAAATCAAGTATATATGTCAAGTGCATTGATGTTATTGTTCAGGGCATGTGTTCGTTAAAGCATACTCAAAATTGGTAGCTAATTTTGCAAATCTCTATTAATTTTTTCTTAGCTCACGTTATGAATATATCAATACCTACCAAAAATTGAATGCATTAATGAAGCCGTAACATAATCTTTTAATGATGTGAATATAAAAAAAAAAGTTTGTTTCAAAACAATTTCGGTACGAACACATGACGTTTATGAACTATAAGTAATGAATGGTCGAGATTGATATCGTTGGGTTAGTACAACTCAAGGAGTAGATAGGCAGCTCAGCTCCTCGAAGATCAGTTTGCCTCTTCTCGAGGGAAATGTCTCCATTGCTGTAGTAGTTTTGTCAAAGGATGTGTCTCGAGTCGGGAACTCGATCCCTGAAAAAGGAAGCGGTCTCCTTCCTCACCCGAGGGTTGATTTTCGATGGTTAAATTGATTTTTGTAATGGGTTTAGATTTGTTACTATAAACAATACCTAATCAAAATTTTAAGATGGTTTTGGGTTTAATTTTGAAGATTTGAGGATATAATTGAAGTTTTCATTTTTTGATAATTTAAAATTTATGAACTTCCGTCGCCATTAGAGGGGAGAGACCGTGAGAGTGAGGAGGACGAAGAATGGGAAGCGTGAACAACAAAGGGAGACAATTCGGAATTCACCATAATCCGCCGCTCTGCACTCGGTCGCATCAGATCGGCGCGTTGCTTCTAGTCTGCACCACCTTCTTCCTTACCCGTGCGGTCGATCGATTGCTCGCCCCATCCGCCGTTAAATTGTCCAATGGATTCGCTCAATCACACTACGCCGTCGAATCAAACGACGATGGATCCGTTTCGTGGCCGGACAGAGGGTACGGTTCCCATCTATCTCTCAAGATTTATGTCTACGACGAGAGCGAAATTCAGGGGCTCAAAGCTTTGATGTATGGGAGGGACGGGAAGATCACGGCTTCTGCTTGTTTAAAAGGCCAATGGGGCACTCAGGTATGCTTGCTTTGTAATTGTACTATTCGACTTTTCTTGTTTCCATTTCTGAAATTGTGTTGTTCTCCCTCTATTGAGATTACTTTTTGTTTAGCGGTTGCTTACAATTACACTTCGTAAACTCGACCACGTTCATTCCATAAATGCGTACGTGCTTGATTTTGATTTGATTTTTCATGCTTATGAACACAGCAGAAGCTTGAGATTTGTCTATTACTTGTGGAAGTTATCTCTTTATCATTTCGGTGTAATGCTTTGTTTGGCTTCTGATTGGGGAAATGCACAGATTGCAAAATCTATCCTGAACTGTGTACAAACTCTCAATTGGACATATTACCTTGAACATTAAGGATCATTGCAAGATTCTTAAAATTTTCTGGTCCAATGTCGTCCTGTTAATCCGTTCAAATTATGAAAAGAGGTGAATCGAATTGTTTCTTCAGATTGAATGAGAAAATTTTCTGGGCTTCTAAAATTGTTTAACCTCCTAATTTTCAGATGCCTGGAGTCACCGTTTCTTCTCTTACTTAATTTTTGTTCAATACCTACACCTTCTGTAGAGCTTCTCATTGACAATACGATTGGTTGCAGGTGAAAATTCACAGATTGCTTCAACAATCGAGATTTCGAACAAGAAAGAAAGAAGAAGCAGATTTTTTCTTTGTGCCAGCTTATGTTAAATGTGTTAGGATGCTTGGTGGTCTCAACGACAAGGAGATTAACGAGGCGTATATACAGGTGCAGTCCCCCTCTTATTCTTGCTTGATATTGCGAGGTATAGGCTAAAACAATTATATAATCATAGCAATGTTTCCTGTTCTTCTGGTTATAGAAAAGGTTATTCACATGAACTTCCCACCTTTTAGGTTATAAGTCAAATGCCATATTTCAGGCTCTCAGGGGGTCGCGACCACATATTTGTTTTCCCAAGGTATAATAAGGTTTCTATTCTTGTAGTTTCTGTTCAGTTTTGATGGTCTGTTCAAATTTCTCATTGAACAAGCGTAGGATAATTTTAGGTTATCCCTCCAACTCTCATTACTTATACTCTCCCAATTGCAGTGGTGCAGGAGCTCACTTATTTAAATCTTGGGCGACTTACATAAATCGTTCCATAATACTTACTCCGGAGGTATATAAGATATCGTTGTGCTGCAGATACTTAGTTTTTACCAGATGCATTATGACATTAACATTGCATAATTGTTCCTCAGTTCCTATTTGGGCAAGAAAAAGTTGATAGTTTTTTGGCCAATAAACTAATTATATTTGTGGTACCGCTGCGCTAACAATGTCAATAATCTAGTTTGTTAGCCTTTCTTGACTCGTCTTGTAATTTCTTAAAAATAATAACAATAAAATCTTTTTCTGTGTTAGCACAGGGGGATCGGACAGATAAAAAAGACACGAGTGCTTTCAATACATGGAAAGATATCATAATTCCTGGCAATGTTGATGATGGGATGACTTCCCATGGAGCTAAAATAGTCCAGCCTTTGCCTTTATCTAAAAGGAAGTACTTGGCAAATTATTTAGGACGCGATCAAGGAAAAGTTGGTCGTCTAAAGTTGATTGAACTTGCAAAACAATTTGCTGATAAGGTATGCTGTTTTCTTTAGCCTTTGTCATTCTCTGAATGAAGCCTACAAATATGGTGATAAGAAAACTTCTATTTCTTGTCATCTAAGATTGAGAAACATATATATAAGAAATGGATATGATATCCCAAACAGTTGGAATCTCCAGTTTTGAAGTTCAGTGGTCCTGACAAATTGGGAAAGTTGGAGTATTTTGAGCACTTGCGCAATGCTAAGTTCTGTCTTGCTCCTCGTGGAGAATCATCTTGGACACTTCGTTTTTACGAGTCATTTTTCGTGGTATGTATGTCTCTCCACACTCGGATTAAGCTACAAGAGGGTTCGGTAATCAGGATAATTATCATTCTCTGTTTTCACAGGAGTGTGTACCAGTTTTACTATCGGATCAGGTCGAATTGCCTCTCCAGAATGTAATTGAC
The DNA here is from genome assembly GCF_002738345.1 of Cucurbita maxima. NCBI lineage: Eukaryota > Viridiplantae > Streptophyta > Magnoliopsida > Cucurbitales > Cucurbitaceae > Cucurbita > Cucurbita maxima. Next base: position 2,201,192 of record NW_019272030.1, on the reverse strand, counting down.
TACTCCCAGATCTCAATAAAATGGCCATCAAGCGAAATAGGCCCTCAACTGTTGGAGTACCTGGAGTCAATTCCAGGTCAATTCACTCACCAGTTATATCTAGGCCCACATGACATTGCCTTAAAACTTTGATCTCTCTCTTTTTCTCTTGCAGATGCAGCCATAGACAAGATGATAGCACGAGGCAGACGAGTTAGGTGCCTATGGGTTTACGCCTCAGATTCAGAACCATGCTCTACCATGCAGGGAATTCTATGGGAACTTCAGAGAAAAGTTAGGCAGTTTCACCAATCAACTGAAACATTTTGGTTGCACAATGGATCTTTTGTAAATAGACAACTGGTTGAATTCTCAAATTGGAGGCCCCCTATGCCCCTGCCTTGACATTACACAACACCCGATGCCCTTACCTTTGCTCTTTTTGCCCATTACCATTTCTGAAAGTTTGTATTTCATATGTTAGATTGTAAAGTGATGCTCTATAACGTTCAGAGAAAGCTTATATTGCAGGATGAATAGTTATGTAATTTGATACTCATTCGTAGCTGTTCGATAATCACTGAATACTGGGTCGAGGCATAATTGATATATTATTAGCTTAACGAGTCTTCGAGTAAAGGTATATTAGGAATTGCCTGACTTCGACTCTTATAAGCCTCTAGGTCTGAAGTATCTTGGAAATGAGGACATCCTACGCCAACCCATTTGCATAGGCATTACTATATTCTCCAATCAAATCTTGAAGAGAAACTGGCATATTATCTCGTGACATTCTGTTCCCCTGTTCATGTTCATGTATCAGAGCAGACAAGACCAAAAAACAGAGCAGACAATAACAAAAAACAGAGCATTCCGACAAGACAAGCAGAGATCATAACTCAAAATCAAGCCTTTTCTGCCTAAGAACCCGTGCCATTATGGATATTTTTCAATCTAAATCTTTCCCCTGGAATTCAAACGCAGCCACCCAATTCCTGTAGCTTTTTCATCCTGTCCTGGAACAAGATTCCCCTCTGTTCCAAAACAGAGCACCGCGATTTATTAGTATACAAAAAAACAGAGACGGTTCCTTTCAAATGTCTTTTACTGCAAACCCATTTGGAAAGGTTTAGAACTAAAAGAAGGCGTTGGGGAATTGAGTTGAAGACACCGAAAGTGGATATCATCATGGAGAATGCCAATTTGTTGTTCTCTGCTATCAATAATTTTGGGAATTTGTTCATTAATTGTAGGCATGTGTGGTTTCCTTTTCCATAAGAAACCTCGAAAGAAAATTAATAACACTGTCTTCATTATTTGGGGCTGCTGTTCTTCAATTAATGCACACTTAACCTGTCTCTTAGGTCACTCACCTTTGATTAATGGCTCTCAATGAAGCTAATGGAGGGAATGTTATAAATACTGATTAAATGGAAATGGATATCATCTACAACATATACTTGGGTTGATATGATTTGATATTAAGAAGCTCGAGATGATATTGGTCACGATTGCATTAGATAAAGTCCACCTCTACCGATAGCTCAGTCTCTTATCCCTAGAGTAACTTTTATCTATTGAGCAATAGTCTTTTCACTCGACACGGTTGGATCATTATGTCGTGGGTCTTGCAGTCAAGCTCCCAACCAATCTCCATCTGGCCTGAAGAAACCTTTGCACGCCTCCGTTACCTTATGGGAGGCCTACGCCCCATAAAAGCTATCTAGCTCTTTCAGGGTGGTGTCTCACTAATGGCTCAGATCCTCTGGAACAGTGGAAAAAGAAACCCTCGTAGTTGGTGTAATAGTTTTCGATTTTGAAAGCAGTCAAAGACGTTACGTGTCGCGTCTCGACAACTTGAAGGTACGAAAAGCAAAGAAGTGGGCAATGAATTTGATCCACAAATGCAAGCATAGCACTACTAGAACATTAATGGAGGAGGTTTCTTTATGTGGGCAATCTCAGTTTGTGATCTCTAAGCTTCCAAAAGAGTCCTGTCTGCTAGGGCATCATTATATGAGTTGCCTGCCTTCCAAAAAGCCTCACTCATATATATCCCACTTCATCACTTTGATAGCTCCATTTTCTTCATAACTCTGCTCCCTTTGTCAACCATCCCATATTCATATCAACTTATAGCACAGCCCCCACGTTTGGTGAGCCGCCTTATGCTAGTTGCACCCGAAAAATTTGACTCAACCGTTATGATTAACTTGTTTTCATTAAACGATTTAGTTTGATAATAATATTTTGAGATTCGAATGTAATTACTATTAACCTATTTTACGAAGCGGGTTTCAAGAAATTATGAGTCTTTGACGTACACAGGTTAGAAATTTTTCTTAGAGTTCACAACTCAACCGAACCTAACTCTCTATTTTCAAGTCCATCTCAGTTTCTAAATGATTGTTATTGAAAGATGAACTTAAAAGTATAGGCTTACTACCCTATGGATTACTTGCGGCCTTTTTTCCAATCCTTTTCAATCTTGCGTGTACTTGGGTTTGATCCAATCAACCAGCGACGGGTTGACAGAATAAGGAGTTAAGCAAGGGATAGGAGATTTATAGAAGAACCCGACCGAAGCTCAACTAAAAAGATTTTCGAGTTTATTGGGTTGGACAATTCAAATGTCGCTACAAACCGACCCGAATTGTTTCAGTTTTTTAAAACCCAACCCAAATTAGAAAAAAATCTAACCCAATAGAACATTTACGATTTAGGTTAGATAGCCTGAGTTATTTGAACACTCAGACCAATTGATAATCGACATCCAATATCGCGAGAGTTTTGAGAAGGGGAGAAAGAGAGTGGTAGAAGGTTAGATTTATGAATGAAGGAATAGACATGAACCTAATGGCACATGCTACAATGAAAGAGACGATGAACGTCGTGTAGTCATTCATTCAACTTCCAATCCCACCAATTCCAACTCTCAAAAAGCCAAGCCGCAGATTCTACAACATCTCATAACTTGTTGTTTTCTTATTGGCAACACCCAAAAGCTGCACCAAATTTCCCTTTCCCCGCTATAATTTCACATAATTAATTTTGACCGACTTGTACGCTAGTCAGGATATTAAGTGAATCTTTAAAATGGTAGATATTAGGCCGTGTGCCAACGAGGAAGCCGAGTCCAAGAGTAATTATGAGATCCCACATCGTTTGAAGATAGAAACGAGTGCTAGTAAGAACGTTTGGTGTGGATTCTGAGACCCCATTGCCCACTCTGCTGTGTGGATTATGAGACCCTAGAGACCCCTTTGCCCACTATGCTGGTGTGGATTATGAGACCCTAGAGACCCCTTAGCCCACTATGCTGGTGTGGATTATGAGACCCTGGAGACCCCTTTGCCCACTCTGCTGGTGTGGATTATGAGACCCTAGAGACCCTAGAGACCCCTTTGCCCACTCTACTGGTGTGGATTATGAGACCCTAGAGACCCCTTTGCCCACTATGCTGGTGTGGATTATGAGACCCTGGAGACCCCTTTGCCCACTCTGCTGGTGTGGATTATAAGACCCTAGAGACCCCTTTGACCACTCTACAGGTGTGGATTATGAGACCCTAGAGACCCCTTTGCCCACTCTGCTGGTGTGGATTATGAGACCCCAGAGACCCCATTGCCCCTACTGTTGGAGGGAGAAACCAGCCTAGTCATAAAGCTGTGCCTACAAGAGAGTGGATTATGAGATTTCACATCTGTTAGAGGGGACAATGACAATATCTACCAATTGATTATTAATAGATTAATTAAGGCTGAAATTTATGAGACGTGTTTTGAATTATTTTACTTTAAATAGGTTTACTCAATTAAGAAAAGTTGGACAAAGTGGGCAAACTTATTTTCTAAACACTTATCTTGAACTTGAATATTTTCAGTTCAAATTGTCTATATATGAAATAAATGGATAGTTTTTACTTTTAAATTAAGGATATTTTTGTAATTTTATACAGAAAATGTTAAATTACATTAAAGAAAAAATAAAATATTATCGTGGAATGAGTTCGTGATTATAAATAATTATTAAATGAATTAGAGTTTTCTTTTTAATACAATTTAATAAATAATTATTAAAGACAATTTATAATTATTTCACAATCGAGAAATTACAAAACAAAAAACAAGACAGTTATGCTTTTTATATAAAATATTAGTAAAATAATATATTTATGAATAATTAATTAACTCATAAATAAAATAATATATTTATAATGACACGTCAAATATTAATTAGAAAAAAATATGTAATACAATTCTATTGTAAGTTTGTTTATCAAATTTAATATTGTATGAATCTTAATTTTATTAAAAGTAGTAATATTTTTTTTTTTTGATTTTTACAATTTTTTGTTAAATTACAAATTTGCTCATAAAATTTTAATTTTGTAAAAAATGACGTATTTAAAATATTTTAAAATTAATTAATCTAATAAGTATAGAATTTAATTTGAAATATATACAAATATTAAAATTTGTTTTTTAAATTTATAGACAAGAAAATTACAGTATATATAATTCAGTATTTTAAAAATTTAGCCGTAAATAGAAAGTGGGCCCCACAGGCACAAATTCCTACGTCTGCCCACGTTGCCCTTACCACTGTCACCTGCAGCTGCATCACTGAAAAAATAAATTTCGGTGACGTAAACGTCGGAAAATGATAAAAAAAAATATATATATATATTTATATTTTATAATTACATTTTTATTTTTCTTAATACTAAATACGATTAAAATTCTTCCACGGCTTCACATGAAATAAAAAAAAAAAAAAAAACATATTTTATGCATTTCTCTTTAAATTATTATTTTTAAACTAATATCCATAAATAAATATATTTGCATGGGAATCAGCTATCTTTGTTATTTAATTATACTTAAAAATTAAGCAATTATTTTCTTTTTTGTAATTTAACAAATAAAAAAAATGAAATTATCGACTTTTATAATAACAAATCGTAATTATAAATATGATTTAATATATCACATATAATATTTTACTTTTTTTAATTTAAAATATATATATGAAAAAATGGTACGAAAAGGTGTATTATTAGATTAATCATAGGTTTATAATTAAGAAATACTTTCTACAATGAGGACCTTTGAGAAACTCTACAAAAACTTATATTCAAAGTGAACAATGTTGGATGATGAAAGTCCCACATCGGTTAATTTAGGAAATGGTCATGGGTTTATAATCTAAGAATACACTCTCCATTGGTGTGATACCTTTTGGGAAGCCCAAAGCAAAGCCATGAGAGCTTATACTCAAAGTGGACAATATCATACCATTGTGGAGAGTCGTGTTCGTCTAACCAACAATATTATACTATTAAGGTGAGACGTATTCATGTTTTATATATATATATATAAAATGGTGAAATTTTAGAAAAATAAAAATAAAAGAAAATGATTATGTAACGGACACAGATAAGAAAGGGTATACCACCACCTAAATTTCGAACCGTTTATTTATTTGTATTAATATTTAAATTCATGAAAAATAAAAATGGAGTATAAAAGCTGTAAATATTAAAAATAAAAAAATATTAATAGTTATTTGCATAAATACATCCAAGTGTTCCGAATCCACATTGATTGCAGAACGAGTTTTGAGACAGAAGTAGCCGCATCTCGCTCGAGAAGCAAATGGATAAGATTAAAACTAATTATTACCCCACCAGATTAATTTTCTTTTTTACCTTCGATTTTAATTGTAATGTTCAACAGTAAAACCCTGCGGTTATTACCCTTGTTCTCACTCTATATAAACTCCTCCCCCTCCGCTTCTGCTTCTCTACGCTGCCCTTCTCACTCCGGCGTTTCTCATCTTCCATTGTTGCTTCAAACTAAGTTCTTCTGCACCTGCGTTTCTCTTCGTCTTCCTTGAAATGGATATTCCGCACTTCTTGTTCGGAGTTCTTGGTAGATTCTGTTACCTTTTCTTTTCCACTGAAATAGTTTTTGATCTCTCTTTGTTCACTCTTAAGTTTCCGTTTCTTTGTTTCTCTTCTTCCAGGAAATGCGACTGCTCTGTTTCTGTTCTTGTCGCCAATGTAAGAACCGGAAATGATCTCCGTTGTTATATTTTTTTTTCTTGAATGTTCTTGGAGGTGATTTTAATTTCTTCTTCAAATTTCTTATTTCTTAGCCTTGTTGATTTGTTAGGATTACTTTCAAGAGAATCATAAGGAGCAAATCGACGGAGCAATTCTCTGGCATTCCATACGTTATGACGATGCTGAATTGCCTTCTTTCCGCTTGGTACTCTTTTCAAGTTTGGAATTAATTGCTCTTTCTCTATGTGTGTGTTGAAATGAATTCTGGTTTTGAATTTCTGGGGGGAAAATAAAGGTACGGTCTACCATTTGTGTCCCCACACAACTTATTGGTATCAACGATCAACGGGACAGGAGCGGTGATTGAGATCGTTTACGTGTTGGTGTTCTTAATCTACGCGCCGAAGAAGGAAAAGGGGAAAATCGGAGCGCTGTTTGCATTTGCGCTTGGCGCTTTCACGGCCGTCGCGTTGGTGTCGGTTTTTGCGCTGCACGGCAAAAACAGAAAGTTGTTCTGTGGCTTGGCTGCTTCGGTTTTCTCCATCATCATGTACGGCTCGCCACTCTCCATAATGGTAACTCATTTGTTTTGCTTCTCGATCTCCAATCGACTCATTTTAATGGCGGATAAACACAAATTTACATGAAAATTGAAATTCAAATTCAAATTATTGACGATATTCTGATGGATGAGGGTGGTTGAAAATTTGTTAGCATGGGGGGAAGTATTTGAGCATTTTTGTTGTGAATACCACGAAATTCTCACATTTCACCATCTGAACTAGTTTTTTTCACTCACGTTTTTACCAATTTTAGCAGAGAATTAGTCTGAACATATCTTTGACTACGAACTTTAACACAAAAGTCTGTAAGTAAAGAAATTAGAACTTGTGTACAGAGAACAGTGATTAAGACGAAGAGCGTAGAGTTCATGCCATTTTTCCTGTCGCTGTTCGTGTTCTTGTGTGGGACTTCTTGGTTCGTATACGGCCTTCTTGGCCGCGACCCTTTCGTAGCTGTAAGTATTGTTTTTATGACTGGACTGGACTGTACTAGACTAGAGTAGACTGATGGTGCGAGAAATTAGAGGAGGTTGGCATTTAATTGTGCAGGTGCCAAATGGGTTCGGGTGTGGCTTGGGTGCATTGCAGCTGATTCTCTACTTCATCTACCGAGATCGCCAGCCCGATGAGAAGCCCACGAACATGGAGATGGGCCTGCACAAGGCCCCACTGGAGAAGCCGCAGGCCACCGCCAAAGTGGACCGTGATGATCAAGCCTAGTTTAGACACGTGTCCTCGCCGCCCGGTGTAAATTGAGGGGGAAGCCCGGAGGGGTGCTCTCGGCTTCTTCTCGACTTTAAGTTGTTGTACTGCGTTTTTAGTTTTTTTTTTTTTTTTTTTTTTTTCTTTTTTCCTTTTTTTGTGGCTTAAGAATGGACGACGACGACGACATGTCGTTCCTACAAACCGAACAAAATGACAGGAGAGGAACGACGTGTGTCTCTACATAGTGAAATTGCTTATGTATTATTTCGAATTCCAAATCTTAACGAAGAAATGTTGAGTACCTCTTTACTTGGTTGTTCGTTTTAGATCACCGCTAATTCAAATTCTAAATTATTAAGTATTTATTAACAATAGTTTTGGAGCATTTGTTAACGCTAAATAAAATATGGAAAAAATAAAATATATTTGGGTTATTACAATTGGTATAAGAACCAGACATCGGACTATGTGCTAGCTGTTAGATGAACACGACTCTCCACAATAGTATGATATTGAATTAGCCGGTGTGGTTTATGACTTTGATACCATGTTAGATGAACACGACTCTCCACAATGGTATGATATTGTCCACTTTGAGCGTAAGCTCTCATGGCTTTGCTTTGAGCTTCCCAAAATGCCTCATGCCAATGGAGTTAGTATTCCTCACTAATAAACTCATGATCATTCCCTAAATTAGTCGATGTGAGACTTTTATCATCCAACACTAGCAAATAGGTTGAGTTCCAAAATGATGCTGATACCAAAAGAGAGTGGATTGGGTGTCCCACGTTGATTCGAGAAGGAAACGAGTGTCAGCGAGACACTGGGACTCGAAAATGAGTGGATTGTGAGATCTTATATCGGTCGAAGAGGAGAAAAAATCTTTTTAAAAACCTCGAGGGAAAGCCCAAAATGACAATGTTACGGTTGAACTAAACTAAATTTAGATTGACGAGCTTCCATGACTACATTTTTTAGATTTTGATACCAAAATAGTTTCATTTTTCTCTCCTAATTATATTTGAGATTTACTAATGTAATTATCATGTCACGACAAAAAATCGTTACTTGCTTTTATTGTCCGATACGATAAGACAAAATATTTTTGTTTCTCTTTGTGGACAAACATACTGTTGAGATTGAGAATCAAAACGGCAATATTTATGATTAACTTTGATATCTACTGATAAAATAATCATGAAGACAAAATGTATTATTGTCTTAGAAATAAAACGTCAAAAGTTTAAATTTTATTGTCCAACAGAGTACGACAAATTTGTACTTTTACATTTCATGAACAAACTTACAATTAAGACTCACGAATTATAAAAGTATTAAACTTATAACTTTTTGTCATTTAATTAACGGTCCTTCAAAACGACACAAATTAGTGAAGTATTACCATACTCGAGCCTCCTCATTTTTGTTTCTCTTTATGGACAAACATACCATTGAGATTAAAAAATCAAAACGATAATATTTTATTGTTGACAGAGTACGACAAATTTGTACTTTTACACTTCATTAATAAATGTACAATTATATATATATATATATTTTGTCAGTTAACTGTCATTCAAACCGACACAGATTAGCGAAGTCATACCATACTCGAACCTCATCGATAAATAAATCTTTTTTTTTTTTTTAAGTTCCCTTAAAGATGATGAACATTAAAAAATAAATGTTTCAAAGAAAACACAACATAATGACTACTAGTTTTTACCATGCAGTTTTACCATGGTTAATTTTTTTCCCTTTGCTTTTTCTTAAATTAAATGTAAATGTATAATTAAAAGAATCGATACGAACATAACTCAACAATAATTGATGTATCGATGAGAAAAAGTAATTAATATATATATATATATATTTAAAGTTAAAAACCATTTTCAATCTTTGATTTATAATAATTTTTTACCTAAACCTTAATTTATATTTATTTATTTAATATTGATTCTTAAAGTATTTAATAAACCTTTAATTTTGATTTTTAGATGTCTTTGCTAAATTACATTATTCAACATTTTTTAAAATTTACAAATTCATTAATTATAAAACTGAATTTTGTGTCGTTTTCAAAATTATCCATGACTTTTTAATTTTTAATTTTGTTCTTTTGTGTATTTCTAAATTTTATAAAATGTATATTAAAATTTAAATTTTATATGCACCTATTAATTAAATAGAAAGTTGAAAATAAAAAAAATAAAAAAATGATGTCACCCCAACAAACAAGCATTATTTATTATTAAAAACACGTGCAAAGCACGTGAGAGTACACACACATAACATAAGTTCATTAAACATAACACGCACAACATATGGAGAAAAACAAACCAGCAAACAAGCAAACGAAAAAGCAACTCCGGCCGGTTGGGGCATCTGGCGGCGACTAGTTTGTCATGTATCACGCCGGAAAGTTGACCGACGCTGAAGCACCGGGGGTCCCACCTTCACGATCAGCTTGTCCATTGGCGACTCCTCTCAGTAGAGCCTATACACAAAAACAAACCGCATAAGACAATGGCAGAGCAAAGAGGCTAGATTTTGATGGGTTGATTTTACATTGATTCCGGCGCGGCTCTGTTTCTCCATGGCCTGCATGGACGCGATGGCCTGTGACACAAAACAATCAAACAAGCAAAAGGGTGAGTATAAAAGGGGTTAATGATTAGTGTGAAGAAGAGGGTGACTTACCATCTGGTATTGCTTGGTGTTCCTTGGCTCGGAGGCCGTGGACAGAGATCGTTGAAGCTTGGAAGGGGCTTTGGCGACGGGTTTGGGTAGCTTGGAAGGGTGTTTGCTTCCCATTTTGGGTGGGCGGAAGTGGTGGTGGTGGTGTTGGTGGTGGTGGTGGTGGGAGGGAGTGGTGTAATTTATAGGGGGAGATGGGTGGGGGGCGATGCCAGCGAAGCAAACAGGGACGTGGCAGCCATGAGAGCGGTGTGGAAAAGCTTTTACATTTGGCAACCGTTTCTTTTTCTTCCTTAAAATTGGGCCTTTTTCTTTGTTCAGCTAAACAAAACTTTAACGCCTAATAATTAAGCCTCCTCATCACCTTTCATCTTTATCTTATTATCAGCTTAACTCTTAAGCTATGGCTTCTCACCCTTCTCACGTCTTATGGTATCATGACGTGTATCAAATTCTTACCTTGTTCGTTCATTGTATCATGACATTTATCACATTCACACCGTCTTCAGATTTTTACTTCTTCGATCGTATCATGACATGTATCAAATTCTAACTCTTTTCAGATTTTCACTTCTTCGATCGTATCTTGACAATGTGATGATTTTCACTTATTTGATCGTATCATGACATATATCACATTATCACTGTCTTCAAATTTTCACTTCTTCGATCCTATCATAACATGTATAACATTATCACTGTCTTCAGATTTTCATTTCTTCGATCGTATCATGACATGTATCGCATTCTCACTGTTTTCAGATATTCACTTTTTCGATCGTATCATGACATGTATCGCATTCTCACTGTTTTCAGATTTTCACTTCTTTGATTGTATCATGACATGTATCACATTCTCACTTGTCTTCAAATTTTCACTTATAAGATCTTATCATGACATGTATCACATTCTCACTGTCTTCAGATTTTCACTTCTTCGATCCTATCATGACATGTATCACATTCGCACGGTTCTTCATCATATTATGAAATGTATCATATTCTCATAGTGCACCTCGATCATATCGTAACTCACTGTCTTCATTGATCGTATCATGACACGTATCATATTCTCATCATCCTCATTAATCGTATCATGACATGTATCAGATTCTCACTATTCTCAGATTTTTCACTTCTTTGATCATATCATGACATGTATCATATTTTCACCGTCTTCGATCGTATTATAACACGTGTCATTTTCTTACCATGCTCCTCGATCATATCATGACATGTATCATATTTTCACTGTCCTCCATCGTATCATGACACGTATCATATTCTTGTTGGATGATGAAAGTCCCACGTCGGCTAATTTAGAGAATGATCATGAGTTTATAAGTGAGAAATACTAACTCCATTGACATGAGGCCTTTTGGGAATCTCAAAGCAAAGCCATGAGAGCTTATGCTCAAAGTGGAAAAAATCATACCATTGTAGAGAGTCGTGTTCGTCTAACATGGTATCAGAGTCATGCCCTAAACTTAGTCGTGCCAATAGATTGGCAAATCCTCGAATGTCGAACAAAGGACTCCAAAAAGAAAAAAGAAGTCAAGCCTCCTTGAAGGTACGAAGGCAGTCAAAAATGACTAAGACTCCAAAGGAGTCGAGCCTCGATTAAGGGGAGACGTGCTTTGTTCGAGAGGAGGTGTTGGATGATGAAAGTCCCACATCGGCTAATTTAGGGAATGATCATGGGTTTATAAGTGAGGAATACTAACTCTATTGGCAATATCATACTATTGTGGAGAGTCGTATTTAGCCTATAGAATTATTACATATAGAATAGGTAAATAATTTCTTGTTTATATTTAGCCTATTTGGAAACAATTAGCCATGGTCTTTTAATACCCCCTCCCCTCGTGAATATTGAACCAAAAGAATATGACACGCATATTAAACCCGAACATATCGAATTATATTTACTTACTGAAACTAGCCTATTTGGAAACAATTAGCCATGGTCTTTAATACCCCCTCCCCTCGTGAATATTGAACCAAAAGAATATGACACGCATATTAAACCCGAACATTTTAATACCCCCTCCCCTCGTGAATATTGAACCAAAAGAATATGACACGCATATTAAACCCGAACATATCGAATTATATTTACTTACTGAAACTAGCCTATTTGGAATATGACACGCATATTAAACCCGAACATATCGAATTATATTTACTTACTGAAACTAGCCTATTTGGAAACAATTAGCCATGGTCTTTAATACCCCCTCCCCTCGTGAATATTGAACCAAAAGAATACGACACACATATTAAACCCGAACATATCGAATTATATTTTTTTACTGAAACTAAACTAACGACCTTTAAAATACATGTATTTAGAAACGCGTAAATAATTCTTTTTTCTTATCATTTAATTCATTTTTGTTTTATTTAAATTATCGTTTTTAATATTAATCCATAAGTTAATAATAACCTTAACACGTGTCTGTAAAATCATTTATTGAGCATATAAAAAAACAAAATAATGCGAGTAAATGACGGCAAATTTAATGAGTTTCTTTATTTGGGCCTTTTAGAAGTGTACAATGGCCTCCAATTCACTTGGGCTTACGGCCCACTTTTATTTTGGGCCTCAATTTAAGGGCCCTATATTTTATTGTTCATGGGAATAAAATTTAATTAAAAATACAAATAAAAACCATTTTCAAATGTCAAATTTTGTCTTTAAATGGGTCTTTCAAAGAATAATTTATAATGGCGTGACAAAATATCTATAGACCTTTTTATAAATTTAAGAAAAATCTGCTCCAAATTTTAAATACATTAATTATCAATTTGAATTAAAGGGTTTTCTTTTTCCTTCTATGTTGAAAAAGACTTTATAAAAGAAAAGAAAATAATTTTTATTAAAAAATAAAAAGAAAATAAATTTAATATTCGAATTGTATGTCTTAATTATTGAGCTATTTTTCATAAATGTCAATCAAAGCTGAAATCTTTAATTTTTATTAAATTATTTTTCATTTATTAAAAGAATTTAAAATTACCTTTAAGATCGAAAAATAATTAAATTAAAATTTATTTAATTATGCGTGTGATATTTAATTTGAACCAAAATAAATACATATAATGGTAGATGAAGAGTGGCAATGTTGTAATTTAGGTGAGATAGAAGGGGAGTTATGGATGGATAAGCATGCATGCTATGTATGTATGTATGTGATGGCATGTATATATGCATAAGTGATAAAGAAGAAAAACGTTTTGACTTGATTTCTCTCGAGGTAAAAAACAGGAAAATGAATTAAGAATAATTAAATCCAATTGAATACAATTTTGACGTCCGCAAGGACACAGTCTCGCCCTCTCTCTCTCTCTCTCTCTCTCTCTCTCTCTCTCTCTCTAAGCTACAGCGAGAAACAGGTCGTGCTTACTGTGGGAGAATCCCTCCATGAGTTCATAGAGTCTGAAATCTATGCTTCTAAGCTTCAGCTGACATATTCCAACATCAGTTTCTGCAAGAAGAAGAGGAAGAAGAATCGTGTGAAGGAGGAGGAGAACGGGAAGAACGAAGGAGACCGAATTACTGATTACTGAAACCTCCACAATTTAGTCAATTTGGGTCTGCTCTGCTGCTGCTGCTGCTGCTGTTGTTGTTGTTGTTTCTTTGATATTGTCCGATTTTCAAGCAGCAGTTCGACTTTCTTATTCAGTTCCTGGTGAGTTCTCCACGGTCTTCCATTCATTCAGACCTCATAATTTCTCTTTCAAGTTCATAACAGTACAAGATGTTGTTTCACTTGTTTCACGTTTTGGATCCTTGATTTTAAGTCTGTAAGTTTTGCCTCTTCTCTGCTTGCTTTTCCGCCTTATGAGCAGGGAATGCGTAAGAATGTCGTGAGGTTTCATTTATTTGCCTCTTGAATCTTTCTTGGGGATTTTAAGCATGGGAGTTCATTGAAGTGGCGAACATGAGTTTTGTTGACGAGTTTTTATTCAATTGCCCTAACGAGTTGTTTATTTATTGGTTTTTTTCGGAGAGGTGTGGGGATTTGAGATTTGGAGATTTAATTTGTTCTTCAAGAAATTTAAGTTCGTGTCGGGTTCTTTTGGTGAAATTATGATTATCGATCATTGTTGTTCTCGATTTGGTTGTACTAATTGATTTTCTTCTGGATGTTGAATTTAAAGTGGATCTGACATGTTCTTGTACAGAGATTCATGCGGGACATTGAGGTTGATCCTCTCGGGAAGACACTGTGATTCTATAATGGTCCGAACCAAAAGGTGTTTCTTCGTTTCGGTTTTCTTTGGTGCTCTCTGAGACTTAGTTGAGCTTTATTTCAGCTTTCCACGTAGTTTAACTGTGTTAATTTCTTTAGGTAGGTTTCTCTTCCTTTAGCGAGTGATTGGGAAAGATGGCAACATCGGGGCCACCCACCCCTATGGGTGGCGGTGCACAGTCTGTTTCACCCTCACTTCTGCGATCTAATTCTGGATTGATAGGAATTCAAGGTGGTCTGCAGCCTTCTCAGGCAGCCTTTTCTTCACTTGTATCGCCTCGCAATCAGTTCAATAATATGAATATGCTTGGTAATATGTCCAATGTGTCATCTCTCCTTAATCAATCATTTGGAAATGGGGCTCCTAATTCTGGACTTCCATGTCCTGGCAGTAGCCACACTGGTGCAGAGCCAGATCCCCTTTCCGGTGTTGGCAATGGAACGAGCCTTAATAATCCTTCATCATCATTTGTAGCATCGAATATGACAAACCCTGTTTCGTCCGTTCAGGGGCATAATCCACAATTTTCTAACCTTTCTAGCAGTCGGATGTTATCAGATCAACAGCAGTCGCAACAGCTAGAGCCCCAGAACTTCCAACATAGTCAACAGTCGATGGAACAGTTTTCTGCACATCAGAGCAATCAGCAACCACAATTTCATGCAACTCGAGGGTTGAATGGTGTTGGACCTGTAAAGTTGGAGCCTCAAGTGACCAGCAATGATCAACTTGGACAGCAGCAGCAGCAGCAGCAGCATTTGCAAACGTTGAGAAACCTTGTTCCTGTGAAATTAGAATCACAACGACTTCAGTCACTGAGAGGTTTGACACCAGTTAAAATGGAACCCCAACAATCGGACCAGTCATTATTTCTGCAGCAGCAGCAGCAGCAGCATCAACTACAACAACCACAATCGCAACAATTTCTCCATATGTCTAGACAGCCCTCTCAGGCAGCGGCTGCCCAAATTAATCTAATGCACCAACAAAGGCTTTTGCAATTGCAACAACAACATCAGCAACAACATCTCTTAAAAAGTATGCCTCCTCTACGGCCACAATTGCAACAACATTATCAACAGCAGAACCTTTCTCTGAGATCTCCTGTAAAACCTGGATATGAACCTGGAATGTGTGCTCGGCGTCTGACTCATTACATGTATCACCAGCAACACAGACCTGAAGTAAGAATATGTTACTTTGAATTTTTTGTCGTGTCCAAGAGGAGGACCATCTGACAACTCTAATTTGTTTTTAGGACAACAATATAGATTTCTGGAGGAAATTTGTTAACGAGTACTTTGCACCCCATGCCAAGAAGAAGTGGTGCGTTTCCATGTATGGAAGTGGGCGACAAACAACTGGAGTTTTCCCTCAGGTCTGCTGCAAGATACACTGCTCCCTCATACTAGTTGGCATCATTGCAGTAGAAATTTTGATGAAACTTGATATGATTAACAATATTTAATATTTATTTTGCTTTCATTTTGGATTCTTTGAAAGTTTGCTATTTACCTGTCACCACTTCATCGTTGATGCAATAGCACACCAATTTCTTTGAAATTTTCAGGATATATGGCACTGTGAAATATGCAATCGCAAGCCTGGGCGTGGCTTTGGTATGTTCTGTTATCATACCTGCTGGGTGGAATTTAAAATTTCTGCTGAATGCCAGTTTTAATGGCGTGTGCCAAGCACTTCCATTAATGATTCTTTTGAAGGTTCTTTCCTGTGGACTTCTGATATTGATGGAATTTTGAATTTCTTTTACTATTTCAGAAGCAACTGCTGAAGTTCTTCCCAGACTTTTTAAGATCAAGTATGAAAGTGGTACAATGGAGGAACTACTGTACCTTGACATGCCTCGTGAATATCATAATGCATCTGGTCAGATTGTCCTGGATTATGCAAAAGCGATACAGGAAAGTGTTTTTGAGCAACTTCGTGTTGTTCGCGATGGCCAACTTCGAATTGTTTTTTCTCCGGACCTTAAGGTTGTGTAAAATATACTTCCCTTCTTTTCTTTGTCTGCATGTTCATGGTTGTGCTTTCAACAGCTTAGATTTTTTATGGCTCAGATGCAATATTCAGTTCATGATGTTTTTCCACTCATTACTCCTTTCAGATATGCTCATGGGAATTCTGTGCTCGACGCCATGAGGAACTTATACCTAGGAGATTATTGATACCTCAGGTTTAACTTCATCTCGTGACACATTTTAATCAGGCTCCATATTGCTCTTCAGAAAAGCATTACCTTGGATTTAAATTGACCCGGTAATTTGCCTGTTATCCATCAATTTGTGATTGACAGTTGTTATTCACTTTATGCAGGTTAGCCACCTTGGAGCGGCAGCTCAAAAGTACCAGTCTGCCATTCAAAACGCATCATCCAATTTATCAACTCCTGAATTGCAAAACAATTGTAACATGTACGTCCTTCCAACATTCGTGTTTCTTTACACAAATACCTACCTGTTTGCTTCTGCTCGTGTGTAAACTCTTAATGTGATTTTCTGGCACTTCGTTTACGAAGTATGAAAATGTTCCCAGGCCCTTTTTCCACTCTCTTGACCTTGGCCTTTTACATTTTGCTCCTTGTAATTAGGGATTATTTATTGCCAGTGGTTTTCATTTGAAGCATGATTCGTTTTGTTCTAATTCTGTAAGATCTTCCTTTGACTTTTCCACGAACTCAATTTTCTTAGTTCATTCCTTATCAACTACTAGGGCATTATGGCATTGATTGTTCATTCTAATGTGCATTGTGAGCGTGTGGAGCATTCACTCACCTGTGAGAATGAAATTATTTTAGCATTCGTTCCTTGTAAAAATCTGTATATAACTAAATGAGGATTGATTTTTATTTTGGGTACACCTATAAGATGGGCGGCTTATATAATGGTGTATGTGGGAATCTTTAGAAAGTTGGACTCTCTAGATGTTTTTTTGTTAACTACACATCAAAATCTTGACGGTTCTTATAATGAAGTATATCATTTGGTTAACACTGAATTTTATAGCTTCCTTTTTAAATTAGTTATGTTTTTGAAGATTTTTTAATCCCTTAATGAATTGGGCATAGGTTTGTGGCTTCAGCACGACAATTAGCTAAAGCCTTGGAAGTTCCGCTGGTAAATGACTTGGGATATACAAAGAGATACGTACGTTGTCTACAGGTAATAAATAACTAACATCCTTTTGTTGTCGTTATTGAATCAAAAAGTTGGAGAACTGTGGGCATTCATTGACAAATGAATATAAGTTTTATTTTAATTGACACTTAGCATTTAGTTCAATGACATTTAGATGAGAGTTCTTTGCCCATGGATATATACCTCATTTCTTTTCTTACGATTCTTTGAACTCGATGTATTTTAGATGGGTTATCTTTTTGTAAATTGTTTTATTGTTGCTTATTTATTGCATATCTCCTGTAGATAACCCGTTTTAGTAAATACGACTTGGTTGTGTTAGAATATTGTTTGCTATTGGTTACATAATTTTTAAATAGTTTGTTTCCTTAGGTTCGTTTCTCTTAAATGTAATTTCTCATGAGGTTCAACTACTTATTTTAGGTTAAATTTGACAATTTTGCTGGCATCGTGAGTTCGCCTAGTTAACATTCTAATCTTGCTCTGCAGTTCAAATACTGTGCTATTCTCATGCTTCTATAACTTGATACTCATCCACGGATGATGAAACTTCCTCTTCCTCCACCTTTTACTTCGGCAGCCATATTTTTCTTTTACATATTTTAGAATCTCGTTTTTGCCCACCTTTCCAAATCCAAATAATTAACTTTTGATTAAATTACATGTTTAGTCTCCGAAATTTTTAAAAGTGTCTTTTAGGTTTTCAACTTTTCAATTTTATGTCTAACAAAATTAATTGATCTATTAGATAAAAATTTGAATTTTATGTATATGGAAGCTCTAAACTTTTAATTTTGTATCTAGTAGATCCATAAATTTATAAAAATATAGAAGTTTAGGGATCAAATTTGTAATTTTTGAAATTTCAAAGGCTAAATAAACACATCCTCAAAATTTAGGGAAAATTTGTAATTTAACCCTAATTTTTTAGATGGGTTATGAAGATCACAAATATTTTTGGTTTATATGGGAATATTTATATTGAAATTTATTACATTATATGAACTAGTTGCTCAATTTGGGATTTCATATCTGCGTATTAGTATTCTAGAAATGTTTGTTAAATCTCATTGTTTTGTGCTCCATTTTAATTGTGCGTAGATGGTTCTGTACTTGTACAGTGATTTTTAGTTTTGGAATTCATTTTTGAATAGTATTCATATTCAAATTTTCATGGCTCACCGAACATATGTAACCTATTGATTATTGATGTATTTCAGCCGTTTATTTCCCGGCCTCTAAAACTGAAGCATTTTTACATGTACGTATATACGTTTCTGATATTTTCTCCCTTGTGTTGTTTTTCTTTTGGCTCTTCAGATATCCGAAGTGGTTAATAGCATGAAGGACTTGATTGATTACAGCAAAGAAGCAAGGATTGGGCCAATGGGTTAGTAGAATCTTGATGATGTTTACAGTTTTATGAGCTTTTAGCAGCTTTTGAAGGGATTTGGAAGATGCATTAATAAACTATTACACACACACCCACGATATAATAAACAGTTCCCTAACTCAAGAAGCACATTACTATCATGGGTGGCTAAAGTAGTAATGCCTATCTTAGAATATTAAATGCACTACGCAATTTTTGCCCCAAAATTTTTAGGAACAATTGATTATCTAGTGGTCATTGCGAATGATGTTGATAACCCCTGGTCTAGTAAAATAACCGTAGATGGGGTTAAATAATGAACTGTTTTAAAATTTCAAGTGATAACTCGAGGGTATGATGGAGAAGTAGAGATGTCTTCTGTTGAAGAGTTATGGCAGAGCTCCATATCTAATTGAGAGAGATTCCAAGGGGGAAAGATCTGAAGCTTCCCAAGTGTAGTTTGTATAGTTTCTATAGGTCATGTCTTCTTCAGAAGCAAGATGGACTGAAAAAGTTAGAAATGATTACATGTTTGTTGTTATTGATATTTTATGTGCTATGGATACATTTAGCAGCCCAACTGTCATCTGATTGTGATTTCTGAGGCGTTTGAATGATCTCACTTTTTCTAGAAGATAATTCTTTTGTTCTTTTTTTTCTTTTTTCTAATAAGAAATGGTCAATGTTTTAGAAACAGGATCCTTAATAGATTATTGAACGTTTCTTCTTATATTATCAATCAGATAGTCTAGCCAAGTTTCCTCGAAGGACTAGTTCATCATCAGTGCTTACAAATCATGCTCAAGTTTCTAATGAGCAGCAACAACAGCAATCATCCACAGCCCATCACTCAAATAACAACCAGGTTTCTGTCCAGGCTTCTGCAGTGCAGCTTACGGGTAGCAATGGTGTGGCCAGTGTAAATAACATGGCCAACCAACCCTCAACATCAAACTCAGCGAGCACCATTGCTGGGCTTCTTCACCAGAATTCTATTAATTCCAGACGGCAGAACTCTTTGGCTGATGCTAGCAACTCATATGGGGGAAGTTCTGTTCAGATTCCATCTCCTGGTTCTTCCAGTACAATTCCACCTACGCAGCTGAACCCTTCTACATTCCAGCCACCGACTCCTTCATCATCTAACAATCTTTCACAACCATCGCATGCAGCTGTGAGGAATGGCAATCAGATGAGTGCTGCTAATTCTCCGGCAAATGTCTCTATACAACAACCTGCCTTATCTGGAGATGCTGATCCTAGTGATACACAGTCCTCCGTGCAAAAGATCTTACAAGAGATGATGATGAATAATCAAATGAATAGTCCGACAAGTCTGGTTGGTGTTGGTTCGGTGGTCAATGATATGAAAAACGTGAATGGGGTCTTACCTACAAGTAATCCAGGTCTCAACAACGGGAATTGTATTGGGGGAAACGGAGCAACCAACAGTGGCTCAGGAACGGGAGGAGGTGGATATGGATCAATGGGCAGTGGGCTTGGTCAGCCTGCCATGGTTAATGGAATGAGGACTGCAATGGGAAATAACTCCATTATGAACAGACGAATAGGAATGGCTTCGCTCGCTCTTGAACAAAGCATGAATGGCCAACAACCGCAGGATATGGGAAACCAGCTTCTTAGTGGACTAGGAGCTGTGAATGGCTTCAGTAATCTCCAATTTGACTGGAAGCCGTCCCCATGAAGAAAACAGCTATATATGGATCATCATACGTGGTTTGGAGCGTAATCTCTGCTGCTTGTGCAGCATTCAAATTACCAGAATTTGCCGATGGCCCTGCGAGAGATGGCAGGCACCGCATGGCAAAACAGGTACGGGGCATAATGATTCACACTTTGTACCTATATATTTGCTTTTATATTATACGAAATGGAAAGTCTGACGGCTGGTGATGGTGATAGGGGCAGGTTGTCTGTGATTTCCATTGTAACCTGCGATTTCTATAAGTTTTTTCCCTCTAATATTTGGCCTATTTAGCTACTTCATTGTCTTCCTTCTTCATAGCATATTGGGTTATGCTATGCTTTTCAAGGAATGTGGTCATTTGGAAGAGAATCCAAAATGGGCTGCAGAGTGCTAACCAAAGGAAGTTTCAATTCAGGTGAATGAATTACTTGAGAAAGTACTAAAAAAACAAAATCAAGGGGTTCTCCTACAGTTTTGGGGAACTAGAAGGTTGAGTCCCAGATGCTAAATCTACAAACAGCCCACATGGATGGCAAAACAAGGTTTCCCCTCAGTCTTGGTACAACCTGTTGTTGTTCTTGTTAGTATTTGACGAATGATTTTGCATCAGGAGATTATAATTTATTGCTCATGGAAATGACTTGTGTATGCTTAATCTTACGGTCGAAACGAACAAACCCGAAAGAATTGCACAAAAAACTTTCTATTCTCATATGTGAATCATGTTCACAGATAAAAGAGCAGACAAAGCCTCGTGCTGAGTTATTATGCAAGTCAAGAGAAAGGAAATATCACCATTAGTGACAAGAGAAAACTACAAAAATAGTTCCAAATTCGAAAAGGTTACGAATAGACTTCAAAAACCTTACTTAAACAATTCAAATACACGAAGAACAAAAAGAAAATTGTCGAATTGAAGAAGAGATCCATAAATTTTTTGCAATTTTTACAAGCTGAAGAAGAAAAATATTGGAAGGTATCTCTGATGGAGTTCGATGATGGGGGGATTCTTCAAAATTAAACCTCGGCATACTTGTCAATGGTGGCGGCCAAGGTGGATCTGGGCACAGCCCCACTGACGCTCTCTCTTTTCTCTCCATTCTTGAAGAACAGAACCGTGGGAATGCTTCTAATACCATATTTTGAGGCCACATTTGGGCTGAGATCTGTATTGAGCTTCAAACACACAATCTTGCCTGCATATTCCTGTGCCAAATCCTTAATCACAGGCTCAATGATCTTGCAAGGTCCACACCACGGCGCCCAAAACTCCACCAGCACAGCCTTTTGACTCCCGAACACCAAACTGTCCCAACTCGACTCTGTCACCTCCGGCACTGCACGAAGAAAGGAAAATCTCATCAAATTTGCAAACCCCACAAACACAAAAGCAGAGAAGAATCAATGTAATATGAATCGGGAGAGTAGAGTAACCATCATCGACGGCGCCACGAGCTCGACAGAGGGAGAAGGATTTTCTGAAAGTGGAAATGATGGTAGAAGGGGAGAAGGACTTGTTTCCGGAAGTGGAAATGGGCAATTTGCGTTGAAGGGTTAAGGTTGTGTTTAGGTGGTGATTATAACAAAAGGGATGAGATTTGATTCTGGGAGTGGTGGCGCACATGGCGGTGGCGGTGGCGGCGGCGGTGCTCAGTTGAACACAGTTATCTAGTGCCATTGGAGATGGGTAAACGGAGGTGTTTGTGTTCGTTCTATTACCTTTTTTTGATGTTTTTAAGAATGTAGATTCTGTTAATGGGTTTCAGTGAATTTGAATATTTTTGTGAGTGTTTATGAGGCTTGGAGTGGAAGGCGTCGTTCAGAGAAATATGTGGATCTACACGCCCTATTCTTGTGCTCCACGCAATTGTATTCAATCAAAGTTTTTTTTTT
This sequence comes from Cucurbita maxima, assembly GCF_002738345.1. Lineage (NCBI taxonomy): Eukaryota > Viridiplantae > Streptophyta > Magnoliopsida > Cucurbitales > Cucurbitaceae > Cucurbita > Cucurbita maxima. The sequence continues at coordinate 2,178,796 of NW_019272030.1, read as the reverse complement.
TTTTTTTTTTTTTTTTAAATCTTTTTCATCATATTTGGAATTTAATATATATATATATATACCAACTTAAAAAAATTGTAATAATATATGTTTTAAGGTAGTTGGTTGACGACTGTTTTAAAAAATTTATTGCCACTTCTGATATATGTTTTAGCTAGTTGAGTTATGCTCGAATTCAATCTATAATTATATTTTTTTTTTCTCACGTTTATAGAAAATAGTAAGAAAAAAAGGAAGTTAAATTGTTGGTTAATGGTAAAAAGAAAAAGAAATAAATTTGATATCCTTCTACGAACGAATTTGTGGAGTGTAAGTTTTTAAGTAGAAAGGTTGAATTTTGTGGGAGAGATATTTGATTGAATTGGAAAGATATTAAAATTTTACCATTTCGTGTTATCCGCCAAAAAAAAAAAAAAAAAAAACTAACATCGTTCTAGATGCCTTAAGCAATCAAATCAACCTTTACCTAAAGTCAACAATCGATTTCATTGCAGGTTCAGATTTACGATGCATAGAGCTTGTCCCAAGTCCACTAGAGTAATCTGAGCGACTGTAATAGAACACTTTATTTTAATTTAGTCGATACATCTAAAAATTGTAACACACAAGAATTAACCAAAATTTTATTTATTAAAGAGAAAGAAAAAAAAAAGATTAATTAAATTTAGAGTGGAAAAAATTAGTGTAAGAAAAGACGAACACCGAAAGAATAATGTCAACTGAAATCTTTTTTAAAAGCAAACAAAACACCACAAACTAAACTTGGTAGTTAACCGGTCACTATCTCCTCTACTATCTAATCACCTCTCTTCGTTCGATTATCACATATATCGTCGTTTATGATTAAAGTCCCACATCGGCTAATTTAGGGAATGATCATGGGTTTATAAGTGAGGAATACTAACTTCATTGATATGAGGTCTTTTGGGAAGCCCAAAACAAAGCCATGAGAGCTTGTACTCAAAGTGGACAATATCATACCATTGTGGAGAGTCGTATTCGTCTAACAGTTACTATTGATGCCGATTATATTTTTATAAACGGTACTTTTAAATTTAAAAAACGAACAAATATACTTGAAGTCAAAAGAAATAAAAAGAAATAATATTAATATTAATATTAATATTAGAAAAGATAATTCTTATGGGTTACTTCAGCCACTTGTCGGATAACACGTCAACATATGAGAACAAGCCGTATAGATAGGCTGTCTTACGGTCCCTTTGACAACTCCATATGTTGTTGCTAATAACTTTATTTTATTTATTTATTTATTTATTTCATTAATTTTTTAATTAATAAAAATTAATTAAAGTATATAAATATCGACAATACATTAGTAAGCTCATTCACTTAAATTAATTTACTTAAACAATACTTTACTTCAAATCATAGATTAACACTTAGTTTATTCGGTCGCCATAAAATTTCTTTAATCAATTAAAAAAGACGTAATTTATGTTACGAAAAAACCCATTATTTATACGTATTTAATTCCAAAAAAATCTAATAAATCATTTTAAATATCTACAAATTTATAAAATACGAAAATTAAAAATTTATGGACTAAATTTATAATTTTTTTTTAATATTAATGAAATAAATATAATGAACAAGGTTAGGTGTATGTTTGTTTTAAGAAGGTGAGAGAAAAGGTACGTCATAGTTTTCATAACAAAGACATTGGATTTAACAAAATTATGGTGAGTTTTGGGGTACAAATTAAGCAGCTGCTAATTAAGTAATGCTTAATTTAAACTATAACCCTAAATTAATTAACCATAACCAAGGTTATTAATTGTAATTTTAACCTGAAATCTCATATTTTATTATCATATGAACTTATATGAACTTACATTACTGCATGCATGAAAATTAATTAACATATAACCAAAGTTTAATTTGAGAATAATGTCTCTAGGAATCATATATTATACGATGTGGGTTGGAAAAATGTGTTGAAAATAATGACATATATTTAGGAAAGAAGTCTTTGCACTAGGAGAGATGTCACTTTAAGTTAAAAAACCGAAAGCTGCCTTGTTTGGTTAACGTGTATAGACTATCGGGATGGAAAATGGATAGTGATTTAAAGAAACTATTGAACGAGATCGCTACAATGTTATTGCGTTTTGATATACATTTACGGTAACGTCGTGATTTCTCTCGAGATTTTGAGGCTGTCGAGATAGCGAATAAATTTTTTTTAAAAAAAAATGTCGTGTGAAAGCAACAAAAGTGACTGCCTATCCACAACCCTCTCTCTCTCTCTCTCTTAAACCAACCCCACTTTGCTTTATTACTCTTGCTTTGTGTCTTCTTGTTCTTCATTGGCTAGGGTTCTAGCTGGTTGTTGTAAGGTTCCAGATAGATCTTTGATTGTTTTTGGTTCATAAGGGTGTTTGATCGATGATCATGAAGGATTCTGGGGATGTTCATGTTTATGATCACGAGTATAAATCGTCGTGTCCACGAGGCCATTGGAGGCCAGCTGAGGATCAAAAGCTTCGACGGTTAGTTGAACAATATGGCGCTCAAAATTGGAATTCCATTGCTGAGAAGCTTCAAGGCAGATCAGGTACCCTTATTCTCTCATCTAATATATCATCTATTTCCTCTTTCGGGTTCGAGCGGGGAGAAATAATCGCCGTTGATCGTCTTCGATTCAAATTTTTTTGAATCGAATCTCGATCGAGAACGTATTGGAATGATTGTACGGATCGAAAAAGTTGGTAAATAAACGAAATCCACATGAATAATTTCAATAATTCGATGATATATGTAGATTCAAGTAAAGGGTTTGTTGAATTTCTAAATTTGTTCGATCAATTTAACCTAACCCTTTAGTTTTGTTTGTTGTTTGTTAGGAAAGAGCTGTAGATTGAGATGGTTTAATCAGCTCGATCCTAGAATCATTAGGAAGCCATTTAGTGAAGAAGAAGAGGAAAGGCTTTTGGCGGCTCATCGAATACATGGAAACAAATGGTCACTTATTGCTAGACTATTTCCTGGTCGAACCGATAACGCTGTGAAGAATCATTGGCATGTTATAATGGCAAGAAAGCAACGGGAACAGTCCAAACTTCCCAAACGAACTCATCAACACTTTCCAGTTACTTCTTCTAATTTTCTCGGCAACCAAACAGAATCTTCTTCAAGAGATCATCGACAGTTTAGCACTACAATTCTTGTCTCCGACAACAACAGCTTCCACAAAGATGGAATGGTTTGGAATCTCAGACAAAGCTTAAAAGGTTATTCAGATCATAACAATATTCCCATTCTCCATAGGCATTATGCAAATTTTAGAACCTCCCCATCATCACCTCGGTTTTGCTTCCCAACTGCTAAAATTCCTTTTCGGGTTTTTGAATTTGGTAGCACATCAACCACTACACTTGTCAAGTTCATGGCTAATACCGATAATCATCATCATCGTCATCATCATCTTCATGCTCAAGAACAACGACAAGAACAAGAATCACTCAACGACGACAAAGATACTCCCTTCATAGATTTCCTCGGAGTAGGAATTTCTTCTTGATTATATATATATTCCATCAATCTTCTAATTAATTACTCGTTCTTACTAATACTTACGATAATCCTCCTATGTGAAAATTAAAAGTAGTTTTTTTTTTTTTAATATATAGTTTTATACAAAACCCTTTTTCTCATACTATGAGATGGTATTTTAGTTTCATGTATAACTCTTTCCGAATGTTTGCATAGATTAATGTTTCTCTTGAAGTCTCGTATCAATGTCTTGTCAAAATAAAGAACTATCGGACATACCCTAACGCAATAGTTTATCCAAGCATCCTAGAACTACATGTAACTATGTATAAGATTTTTGGAGCTTACGAGATTACTTTTTTAAGACTATAGTTTATTATATTATAGTGGTTTAATTAATAAATAAAAAAATTAGGAGTATATAAATGTGCGACAATATAAAACATTTTAGATAAATACAAAATGAGTGACAAAAACGACATCTAAACTTCCGAACATTTTCTAAGACATGTCCTCCCATGTTATTTAACCGAAAGAGAAACCCCCAACTCCCAATATTTTAATTGGTTATTAAAAAATTTCTTGTTTGTCCTCTGAACATATGTCTTCAAACCCTAAAATTCAAACCGACCTTTTGACAAACCCCGAAATTTTTATTTGTTTGTTTTGGCGTGGAGGATCGAATCGTCAACCTTTTAAGAAACTAACGAGCGTTTTTCAATAATATATGTATATATATTTTTTCTTTTAATAAATAAATTTTTATACATATAATACATCAATATAATTTAAACATAACTGAGTTACTCAAAGTCGTAGTTCAATAAATTATATAAATCTTGAAAATTATCAAATTAGAGTTTTGGTGATTATAAATTTATATTTATATTCCGTTCGTTGTTGAACTGAACCGAACCGAACCGAACCGAACCAGGTTGAGTGTTGGTCAGAAACAATGAACCGGCACAGGAAATGGTGACATGGAAATGACTTGTTAAATCAGGAAACTTTCACCATCATAATCTCAGATTCTCTAATTTAGTAGTTTAAATAATAATTACCTCTTTTCTAGCCTTTTTTTGGTGACCCTATTATTTATAATAATCATTGTTCTTACTCTATTCCTTTATTTATTCATTTATTATTAATATTATATTTCTACCTTATTTTCTATTTTTTTTTCATGCTACTCGACCCAAATTATAAAAATTAAATTGGGTTCGTTTTTTTTAATTTAAGCTTAATTAAATTTTTTACATTTTTTAAATTAAATAACTCAATAATCATAAATAAAATAGAGTTAAGGTTTGATATTTGAATTTTATGAGATTTTAATCGTAAATTTTTAAATAATTAAAAAAATAACTTAGACAGAGGATAAAATTGGGTAGAGCTGTGAACTCTATTTTAGTTAATCGGATCAGTTTGATACAAAAAATAATTTTTAGTTTTATGGGGTGTGAGATCATGTGGACGCAATAATGACGTCATAATTCTATTTGCATAAAGATTTTATATATAAGCACCATTTCAAAATTGAATGAAATAAAGAAGGCAGGCGTGTGGAAGGAGGCCAAGGGGTTGCGCTCCGACGACACTGTCAGCCAGATTGGAATAAATTCCAAGCTCCTAAAGTCTAAGATTGTGGGCACTGCCCATCAGTGGAAGTAGTTGGATGACATTAATACTGTAACACATTGCCTTGTACAAAGCTCACCAACTTTCCTAATTTTTGTGTACCCCATTCATTTCCTTATTTATAACCCCAAGTTAATTCCGGCCTTGGCGTCTTATAAAATCACCTCCTTTTGCCTTCGTAAACGCACCCAAATTGACCAAAAACTAAAAGCTCAGGCTCCGGAGGAAAGAAATATGGGAAGAGGCAGTGCAGTCGGTAGCGCCCTCGTTGTTGCTGCCGTTATCGGGTTGGTTATGATGTCTCAGTTGGAGAACGTGGAGGCAGCCGTTTACACTGTCGGCGACTCCGGTGGATGGACTTTTAACGTCCAAGGCTGGCCCAACGGCAAACTCTTTCGTGCTGGCGATACTCTCAGTAAGCTCCTCTACCATTTTTCTTCTTTTTTATAAAAAAAAAAGTAGGGAAATCTACATTGACCCAAGAATTGTATGAGCCCTTTTGATGAAGCCTAAAACAAACCCATGAGAACTTGTGCTTAAAGTGAACCATATCATACCATATTTGTAGAAAGTCATGATTCCTGACATGGTATCAGAGTCATGCCCCTAACTGGGACATTATCATACCATTGCATGGTATCAGAGTCATGCCCCTAACTAGAACAATATCATACCATCGTGGAGAGTCGTGATTCCTAACATGGTATCAAAGTCATGCCCTTAACTGGGACAATATCATACCATTGCGAGAGTCGTGATTCATAACATGGTATTAGAGTCATGCCCCTAACTGAGACAATATCATACTATTGTGGAGAATCGTGATTCTTAACACAATATCAGAGTCATGCTCTTAACTTAGCATATCAATAAAATCTTCAAAAAAATCCTCAAATGTCGAACAAAAAAGTTGAGCCTCGATGGTGTAGTCAAAAGTAATTCAAGTGATACTTTGTTCAAGGACTTCATAGAGAGGAGCTGAGAGGCTATTCGAGGGCTTTATAGACTTCAAGAGAGGCTCTATGGTATACTTTGTTCGATGGGAGGATGGTTGAGAATTATTGGAACATTGACTAATCTAGAGAATGATCCTATTGGTACGAGATCTTTTGAAGAAACCAGAGAGTTATATAGTCAAGGGGAACAATATCATTCTATTGCGATGAATCGTTGTTTCTGACAATATTTGTTTGCAGAGTTCAATTACAACCCGAAATTTCATAATGTGGTGGTGGTGAACCAAGGTGGGTACACCAGCTGCCGGACTCCGGTGGGAGCGAAAGTTTTCACCTCCGGTAGCGACCAGATAAAGCTGACGAAGGGAATGAGCTATTTCATCTGCAACTTCCCCGGCCACTGTGAATCCGGCATGAAGATTGCCGTGAATGCTCTCTAAATCTGTACCCCTTTCTAAAATCTTTATTTACCGCTGTTAAAATAAAATAACCGTCCGTAATTTATACAGTGGGAGTGTTTGCTTTGTAGTTCAAATGTCATTTCCTTGTCGGGAGCTTATATAGTTTATGCAATCATATCAATGCTTTTCTTTATTTATTTGTTTATTTTTGTCGGTTATAGTAATGGAAAATATAATAATTTATTTTCCAATATTAAGTTAAAATATCTAATTTAAAATTTTAATAACTTACTAAATTCAAACTTCCATCATTAAAAATATTAGAGAAGTATTTGATTAAAAAAAAACATTAAAAATCATTAAAAAAGTCTTTGATTAGAAAAATACTTTATACGTAGGGAGATTGGTCGGCTGTTAACCGATTGGTCGTAGGTTCAAATCCTACTTGGGGAGATTTGATGAAAGGGTTCGCTTTGACCGTTAAGAGTAGGTAATCCGTTCCGTTCTCTGTGTCTTTGTTTCTATTGCTGACACCTACCTCGGTGTAGGTCCAAGATAAGTTCCACAGTCTGGGTCTTGGGTCTATTTACAACTAGTGAGGTAGGTCTATTTACAACTAGCGAGGTAGGTCGAGATAATCCTGTGGATAAGTTCCACAGTCTGGGTCTATTTACAACTAGCCAATGTTCCGTTCTCTGTGTCTTTGTTTCTACTGCTGACACCTACCTCGGTGTAGGTCAGGGATAATCCTGGATACTGGGTCTATTTACAACTAGCCAATTACCAATTACCTCCCTGTAGGTCAGGAATAATCCTAGATAAGTTCAGTTCGGGATAATCTTTTATTCCACAGTCTGGGTCGATAATCCTTTGTTTCGGAGAAATCTACTGATTCTTGTACTTCTCAGCTATATTAACAATTTAATTAAAATTAACAATTTAAAATTTAATTGGGAGCTTTGTAAGATACGAACCTAAAAATTTAGGGCATAAATTACATTTTTTTTTCTATAAAAATATTTAAATTATAATTTTAGTTTAGAGTTAAATTAAAAAATGATCTAATCAAATTTGAAATTTGTATTCGGTTGTTATTTTGAAAAAAAGAACTTCCAAATAAGAACTGTTCACCGCGTTATGAGCGAAACTTTATTACCCAACTAAACTAAATCAAGGATTTCTCTCTTCGCCTTTGTCAAACAGCAGGAGATTCCACCGCCGCCGGTCGCCGTCGCCTCCGCCACCACCACCTCATCTGTGGTGCTGCTCCAAGATCCAAGTCCTGCAACTCCACGGAGGAATCTTCGTTCCCCTTTACCTCTGCCTCTGCTCCCCCGCTTGGGGATGCCGATCAAGAGGCCACTCTACAACCGCCTGAACCATCGTCCTTTCCCCCGGCGCCGGTAGTTTCAGAAACTATAATGTCTTCGAGGGATCCTAACGCCATCTTCAGTGGAGGCGGTATCAGGTCTTTGACTCTTTCTTTTCTTTCTCGTCATATTTCAAGGTGCTTTCTGCTGTGAATCTCTCTATTGTGACTTTTTCTCTCCCGCCCTTGTTTTTTGAATTACTTTTCATTAAAGCGTCGTCTATGGGGTTGGACCATTGGATTTTTCCGTTCAAGCTTCTTACTCGTTGTATTTATGATTCTCGTGACATTCCATATCTGGATGGAGACACCGAATTACAGATTTATATTTTCATGTTTTAAATTTGCCTTGTTTTTAGAGGGAGTGGTATTTTTAGGCAAGGAGTTGCAATGGCGTTTGTAAAAGAGGCTTCAATTGAAACTTATGGATATTTATTTGACCAGTACTTTGTGTAGTCTACTTTGCTGTGAAGAGTGGTCCAAACTACCTCGCCATTGCATCCATGGTGGACCTGAGTTTTTGGTTTAACTTTCTGCTTTAGCAATAAGATTCCTTTCGACGCCTTTTTTTAAGACTTGAAGCAACCAATGTGCAATGACTGAGTTCTTAAAGGTGCTCATAGGTCCCAGTATCATCTGAGGTGTGATTTTGGGTTGCCCTTATGGATGGGTTTCTCAGCCATGCATCATTTAATTTCTTTAAGAACTTAATAATCCTTAGTTTTGGGTTTTTGATAGTTTTTTTTTCTAGAGGCAAGTCTAGAGGTATGATATTGGATTCAGTAATTGTACTTTCTCTGCAGAGTTGAAATCTAGCTCCCCTGATCCTTATGGTTTCTGCGACTTTAAGTCAATAATAGGCATAACAAGAGACATATTGGCTAATAACTTATCCTTTTGGTGGTTTTATTACAATGTGAAGTGTTGGAAGCAGTGATACTTGCACATCTAACATTTTTCTCATTCTGTACTACTAGTTTTCTCAATGGAAATCAGACTGGAAAGTTCAGCTATGGGTATTCTAGTTTCAAAGGAAAAAGGGCTTCAATGGAGGACTTCTATGAAACAAGAATTTCTGAAGTTGACGGGCAGATGGTCGCTTTTTTTGGCGTTTTTGATGGTAGGAGCTAATATTTGTTTGCAACTTCATATCATTTTATTTGTGAGATTGAATCCGAGGCATGATTTACGTCTGGGGTTTCCTAAAAATTGCTTCTATCTTTATGTCACATACAGCATTTAATTTGTTCAATTCATTTAAGACCTCTCCTTTTAAGATTCCTGAGTCTAGTGAGATGCATAAATTCTTGTTCTTTTCCCTAATTTCGTGGATCCTGCGATGTTACGTAGGTCATGGAGGTTCCAGAACAGCTGAATACCTTAAGCGCAATCTTTTCAAGAACCTAAGTAGCCACCCAGACTTTATTAAAGATACAAAGACTGCAATTAGTAAGAAGTTATAATGTATTTGTGCATATGATATCATATTTTCCTTTTGGCTTTGCTAGTGGAGCATAAACCAGCACAAATGCTTATTCTGCAGTTGAGGTCTTTAAACAGACCGATGCCGATTATATTAATGAAGAGAAAGGGCAGCAGAAGGATGCTGGCTCAACTGCATCAACTGCTGTTCTGTTAGGGGATCGTCTCCTCGTTGCAAATGTTGGGGATTCCAGAGTAGTTGCGTCTAGAGCTGGTTCAGGTTGCATATTTTTTTTCTGTAATTTTACTTGGTTTTAATCCAACATTAAATGGTGGATCGAAACTTTTTGTTCAATCACTGCATAAGTAACGAAAATTAAGAATTTTTTGGAATAAATAGATATGTTGCAAATCTTGTGCTATGAAGTTGTCAGATACATTATTCATTTGTTGCACAGCTATTCCCCTCTCTATTGATCACAAACCTGATAGATCAGATGAACGAGAAAGGATTGAACAAGCTGGAGGTTTCATTATTTGGGCAGGTAAAGTACACTTAACTTTTCGATCATAGCCTTGTGCACCGCACTCAATTTTTTAATTGTGTTTAAATGATACAATATATGTTCCAATGTAATCATAGTGAATAAAGTTTATCTCGACATATTTTTGTTTTATTTATATCTGTGCGTGTATGTATACACACACACATGAAGAATATAACTGCACTATCCGCATTGTGAATTTTCATTAGCGATTTTCTTTTTCCGTTTATCTATGGCTAGCATTAAACAGCAATCCTGGAAATATACTTGAACAAAAAAAAAAAAAAAAAAAAAAA
>NW_019272030.1:2151591-2168233 GCF_002738345.1 Cucurbita maxima | reverse complement strand
CAATCCTGGAAATATACTTAAAAAAAAAAAAAAAAAAAAAAAAAGTCCATCAGTATTTCCATAAATAATTATCATATTGCACAAACTAATCTTAACATTAGAGTTTGAAATAAAACATCTAATTTGATACAAAACTTAACCCAGGAACTTGGAGGGTTGGTGGTATTCTAGCAGTTTCGCGTGCCTTTGGAGATAAGCTACTCAAACCATATGTTGTTGCTGATCCTGAAATACAGGTTGGGAAGCTATCTTTTACAATATGAACTTAGTATGTATTTATTTGGTCTAGCACATATGAATTATCAGCACAAGTTGACTATGCTCTAATTATTTGTACTTGCATATGTTCTCCATCAAATGTAAATGAAATTTATCCTGAAGATTTTGCAACGTGCTAAGACCGTTGAATTTAACTAAGAGGTCATTGTTTCAATCCTTTCGTGCTGCTTTTGTAGTTTCAAACTATTTGGCATTGCATGTTGGTGTAATCATGTAGTTAAAAGTCATATGCTTAAAACGCTTTATATCGCTGGACAGTTATATTTGGGGACAGGATTAGCAGTTAACGATCTATCGTTCCGATCTTCAAAATATTAAACCCATAACCATAGGTTTGTATTTTGAATGTTTATCTGTTTCCTTATGCTTTTATAATTGCTTCTGGAAATCTGGAAGAGAGCTTTGCTTTTGCTGTTTTTACCTGCTTCCTTTACACTGATGTCCACTCATCCGAACAGGAAGAAGAAATTGACGGTGTAGATTTTATTATCATTGCAAGTGATGGACTTTGGAATGTTTTATCAAATGAGGTGATTGTTCATTCAAATTACTTTGTCTCTCACTGTATTGTTCTATTAGAAAGAGTACTTATTCATTTATTTAGTTTCTTAAACAAAGAAGATCTGTTCTGGTTCTGGTTTTGACATCTTAATATGTGATAATGCCAACTTGAAGATCTTATAAAGAATGACTATCTAGGGTTGGAAGGATTTATGTAACGACCCAAGCCCACCGTTAGCCGATATTGTTCTTTTTGGGCTTTCCCTTTCGACTTCCCCTCAAGGGTTTTTAAACGCGTCTGATAAGGAGAGGTTTTCACAATCTTATAAAAAATGCTTTGTTTTCCTCTCCAACGATGTGGGATATCACAATCCACCCCTTTCGGGCCCAGCATCCCCGCTGGCACTCGTTCCCTTCTCCAATCGATGTGGGACCCCCCAGCCCACCCTCTTCGGGGCCCAACGTCCTCGCTGGCATACCGCCTAGTATCCACCCCCCTTCGAAGTTCAATCTCCTAGTTGGCACATCGCCTGGTGTTTTGCTCTGAAACCATTTGTAACGGCTCAAGCCCATCGCTAGCAGATATTGTCCTCTTTGGGCTTTCCCTTCCAGGCTTCCCCTCAGTTTTTTAAACGCGTCTACTAGGAGAGGTTTCCACACCCTTCTAACTTCGTTCTCCTCCCAACAATTTGGGATATCATATCACAATTCAAGTCATTTGGCCTTTCTCCAATAGAAACCAGTTCCGAGAGATAATTGTCAAGCACTCTTCTTCCATGTCATGATCTTCGAACCAACTATCCCACGACCACCCAAAAAAGGAATATGCAATACCATTTTATTATTCTTTTATTGATTGTAATGCATAAACTATACAAGAAAACCTGTAGGACGATTGAAAAGCACTGCTAGTCTTTGGGGCATTGGCAGAGTTGGCTACCATAATTTTCTAGTTTCAGTAGTAGGCACACAGAATGCTCAAATCAAACTACATATTGTCTAAGTTTGATATCCGTTTTGGGGTTTCCAGGATGCTGTAGCATTGGTGCAACACATCCAAGATACAGAAGTGGCATCAAGAACACTAATCCAAGAAGCATATGCTCGAGGGAGTTCCGACAACATTACATGTGTCATCGTACGATTTGGTGTATCGTAACTCGATACAATCCATGGAACTTGTATGAAGTAGCAAATGGCAGTTCTTTCACATGGAATGCCATGACTAACTACAGTTACTGGTCTTAACACGGCCTTGATCCTTAAAGATTAGCTGAATTGTTTGTTTATACTGAGTAGAATATGTAACTTATGCTAGCCGTGCTCAGGACGTTCCTGCTCAATCTGTAGACTGCTTAAAACGTTGCCTTTATATGTATATGACAGACTGATATGTTCACTTTTAATTCAAACTCGTGTTACGGATGTCTTTTTCACTGGGTTTTCTCACATTGTACTAACTTCAGGTTTCTTTTCTCCTTCATTTTTTACCTTGCAATATTAACTTTTTGTGAACATTTCAAAACTACCCTTAGAATAGAACATGAAATGATGTACACCGATGCATTGTTTTCGGTCTCAGTTTTTGTCTGAAATTTTAAAGGGGTTCTTATAATTAAAATTGATTTCGTATTAATGTGATTAATGATTGATATTACTTAATTTAATTTAAAGGGAAAGAATTTAAGTTTTAAAAGTACATAATTATAATAATTATAGTTTAAAATAGATAATATTGATTAGTAGCAAATCTCTTGTATCATGTGGGGGGAAACAAAATCTCTTATCTTTAATGTTAAACATTTATAAAATAAGTTGCACAGAAATCATTAAAGTTGCCTCTTTTACAGCTCCATCCTCCTATAATTAATCATTATGGAACATGGAAGGTTGGTCCATAAGAGGATGAAGTATTTTTAAAAATAATATATTTAATATAGGAAATTAGTCAACGAATGGTTCTATGGTGTAGTGGTTAGCACTCTGGACTTTGAATCCAGCGACCTGGGTTCGACTCCCGGTAGGACCTCTTTTTTCCTTTCCACATTCCCAAAACTGCATCTCGGTGGGTCCAATCAGAAAGCCCACTAAGAAAAGCTGAAGTAGCCCAAGCCCAGCACACAAATGAGGCCCAGAACAGGCAGCCCACAACTTATGAGGACACGTGGCGATATATAAGAGGGTGTGAGTCTGAGGAGGTCGCTGCATCATAAGCACCACTTTGTTGACAGTTAGAAATACACTGTTTCCTCCCGCGAAAAAGCAGTTTTGTTATAATAGTTTATTTGTGAAGAACTGGAAAGGCACGAGAAGCTAGTGGGCGGTGGGGTGGGCGAAGCGAAGCGAAGCGAAGGGCCTTCCGTCAGACATGGCCCTATTTCTCTCTCTCTCTCTCTTACTTTTTCCCATCTTCTCTGCTCTCAACTTTCTACTTCCACTCCCAGCTGTTGCTGTTCCACTCCTGTGGGAGCCTGCTCTTCTGAAGATCCCTGATCTAGGTCTCCACCAATATGGTGAACGATACTGAGTATTACGACATTCTCGGTGTTCGTCCTTCTGCTTCCGAGGACGAGATTCGTAAAGCCTATTATCTTAAGGTTAGCTTTTCTGAGACTGGAGGATTCATTGATTGATTGATTTATTTTATAAGGATTTTTGAGTTTTGTTCTGTTAAGTACTTGATTCTTGTGTTGTTGGAAATCGATTAGGCATAATGAGCATGAATTGCATAATTAGTCTGGTGTTTGACTTGATTGTTTTGGAACAGGCGAAACAAGTCCATCCGGATAAGAATTTGAATGATCCTCAAGCTGCTGAAAGGTTTCAGGCAAGTATACTCTGGCTCATCGTCTTCTTTACCTTCTACGCTTCGTGTTTGGCATAATGCGGAACTTTTCCCCAGCGGCCGAAATTGTGTCGAATGAGATCATTTAGTTTACTTCTTGCAGGTGTTAGGTGAAGCCTATCAAGTTTTGAGTGATGCAGTCCAAAGAGATGCATATGATAGGAATGGGAAGCACAGTATTACTAGGTTAGATCTTCATTTGTAATTGTGGTTTTCTTCATCCACGTTGATGTCATGTTGTTCAAGTTATTTAATTTTTCTCTGGACTGTTGTTTGATGTTATTTTCGATAATTTGCTGTTTTTTCTTTCGACATTATTGGATCTTTTATGTTCAGGGAATCCATGCTTGACCCTACTGCTGTCTTTGCACTTCTATTTGGAAGTGAATTGTTTGAGGACTATATTGGACATTTAGCTGTAGCATCAATGGCTTCATCTGAATTAGAGAGCGAAACTGGTAATTCAGAGAGATTACAAGATAAGTTGAAGGCAAGTATACCTTAAGGTGTTTACAAGTTACGATAAGTGAAATATAATTGTTGTGCCTTCTCTAAAGGAATTCATATTGGCCAACTTCTGCAAGACAACCTTAAATAAGAAGATTTCCATTTCAGAGCACACAATTAACAATGAAGATACTGTTGTATCTAGTCAGATTCATGCTTTTCCTACAATAGTTTAGTTGGTGACCAATCCTTCTCTAAACAACTTTTATATCTATAAGCAATGTTAGATAAGAAGGAATCCTTTTTCGTCTTTTTTCCCCCCCAAACATTCTCTTTCTTTCTCTTTTCCTTTTTCTAGTTAAAATTCTCAGGAACATAATTCTGTTTCCCTATTTAATTCTCTCCCTTGCACATGTTTCTCTCGTAAAATTTGAAAAGATTTCAACATCTTTGAGAAACTGTAGTTTTAGCTTCCGGCAAAGTTAGCACTTAAACATCGGACTCTTCCATGCTCCAACAAGGGATGTTTACTTGGATAATGTTTTCTTCCCTTTCTATAAACCGCATCTCAGATCCCTTATATGCAACTTATCTAATGTAGGCTGTCCAGAAAGAAAGAGAAGAAAAACTTGCACGCGCACTTGAGGGCTTTCTTAATCAATATGTTCAAGGTGACAAAGACGGATTCTTACGGCATGCTGAATCTGAAGCCAAAAGACTCTCTAATGCGGGTAAGAACAACTATGAATATGATATTGCAATCACTCTATTCCTTGTGCCTTTTTCCTTCCAGATTCCATTAATTGCTAACTTTGACCGTTTCTTGGTGCAAGACTTTTGAGTTCTTGTGTTTTTTTTTTTATGCAAGAATATTAATGATAGCTTATTAAGTTCGGCATTTTCTTGAAAGCTTACTGATGCAGGAGCCTCTTGTATTTATACTGATGATCCTAGTTTTTACCCATCTTGGACATGCAGCTTTTGGTATTAGTATACTACACACGATAGGCTACATTTATTCAAGACAAGCAGCACAGGAGCTTGGAAAGAGAGCCATTTATCTTGGCGTGCCATTTGTGGCTGAATGGTTTCGCAACAAGGGGCATTTTTGGAAGTCACAGATAACAGCTGCAAAAGGCAGGAAGATCTCAAGCTTACAATTTGTCTTCTTTTCCTCATCGATGATTAAGTATTTTTCTTTAATAATTTGCTACTTAATCATATCAACTATTTATATGTATCAGGTGCTTTTCAGTTGTTACAACTTCAAGATGATATTTGCCGGCAGTATAAAATGGATGGTAGTGGCCCTGAAAATGATATTGAATCGCATATTAGATCGAATAAAGACACATTCCTCAATTCTTTGTGGAAGCTTAACGTGGTGGACATAGAACTGACTCTTATAAATGTGTGCCAGATGGTGAGCTCTCTTCTTTTTCCCTCTTTTTAAAAGCGGATATTTGGGAGCTTTCCAGGGAAGTTCGTTGCACGTTGTATGATTCCGTGGCATTAAGACTTGGGAATAAGTGTTAGCTGAATTGTTACTTTGACATTGAAACTAAAAGAGGAAAAAAAAAATCTTATTAGGCACACATAATGAATTCTTTTGTGATCCAATTTGTTCCTCAGGTGCTACGGGATAATACTGTAAAAAGGGAAGAACTAAAAGCTCGTGCTCTGGCTCTGAAGATTCTTGGAAATATATTCCAGGTTTTACATGAGATTGAGATCTTGCATCATGTTCACCTTTATTGTTCATTGATTGCCAGAAGCCAGGAACCACTTTTTCCATTATTAAAGTGTTTCTTAGTTTTTCTAAAAATTCATCGATGCCCTACAAGTTCTGGCCATTTTTTATATAGGGATCTGGTGATAATGGCTTTTACTGGATATAATGACACCCCTCTGATGTCAAAGTCACAGAGTAAAGGATGCCGGGATATTGTGCATTTTCTGATGTATTTTAAAGGATAAGGATGATAATATTCCAGTTTTTAACGCCTTGTTATATATATTACTTCATCTTTATCAGCAGGAGAAGCAAGCACAAAATGGTGGAACATCAAGAAAGAAAAGTGCTGCTGCAGTAGATGACGATGGAACGAGTTCAGAGAGCAGCGACGATGAGGATGATCCCCGAAGACCACTATCTTATCGAACTCCTTTTCTTACTCAGGCAAGTTGATCAATTCTTCTCTCTTCACTCAAAAAGATTCTCTTTATCCATGTATATTGAAACTCGAGCTGAAAAGTTCGGCTGGTACCAGCTAATAATGCTAGGTCAGAATAAGCAAAAACTTGACTCTTTTCGCAGATCCTCTAGAATAATCATGCTAGTTGGAACGCTAGTTTCTTTTCCGAACACATGTAAGTCATAAGAAAAATAAGCAACTTACCTGAATGAGTAATCGACCCTTTCAGTTTCTGACACCTGAAAGGGTGGTCGGCCTGATTTTATTGGGAGTAGGAAAAGAGAGCGAGGATGTGGAAAATCATACCTCTGTCTATGGATTTAGTTTGACCTTGAATAGTCAGTATGCACAAATATTTAGAAACTCTTCTAAAAAATGACTTTTAATAATAATAGTCACGTGAAATTATAAGTTTATAAGTTAAGTTTTTTGTAATTTTTTATTCAACAGTTTATTGACTGCATAAATCTACTAAATACAATGTGTAAGGTCATGTTAAACACATTATTCACAGTAATACGACTTAATAACACCGATAAAAAAAAAACAAAATCAAATTTGAAAATAGACAAGTCTTTGCTACAGTCTCTAGTTCTGTCATCTCTGTGATGAAGTTTTGTGATTATTTTTGGTTTAAGAACATGACAAGTAATCGTTGTTATAATTTACCAAAAGACAATTCCTGAGACATAAACAGCACCTCACTATTCATGCAATCATTTAAATTTAGTAAATTTCATGCTTGCATTGAAGTCAAATTCCAACAGAAAAATCTCGACCAGAGGAACACTTTAATTTGCTTGATCTTTTGCGCTCTTTGATGGGAACGATGTTCACTGTTGAAGTTCTATATCATTGTTCATGCCGTGCAGGGTATAGGGAGACTCTTCAGATGCCTCTGTAATCCAGCATTTGATGTGGACGATGAAGAGATTGTGTATAAAAGCAAATGATGAATATATATCTATTCATGCAGGAAGGTTGTACCTCTTTATCTTTCAACTGGCACAGAAGGCTCAAGCCTTCAATTGTGTTGACAATTGATGTGGTTGGACTTTTTATTCGTTAATAATTTTCCAAATCCATGAATATTTTTTGGTTCTCCAAAAGGGCTGCAAATGTAAAGCTCAACATTTTTTTTTTTTTTTTTGACCTTTTCCAATGGTTGGATGCTCTGTTGCTTTATCCAGAAGTCTTATGAAATTGAAGACATTCCACATCTAAACAAGCATGTGTGGAGATAATATAGTTGGCATCTTGATGTCCGTAAGCTACATATTTACAGATGAAAAGAAAGGGAAAACAGTGAGAACAAAGTCCTCATATGTTCCAATTCCCTTGATTCCGAGGTACATGTACAGATACAACATCATGGTTTTCGGGTAAAAGAGTCGTTCGAGATTAGCAACCAATCTAAAAACTTATTCCCATGTTCAATGAGCTGGATATGGAAAAGCAGAGGGGGCACGGTGAGCTTGGACTGCACAAGCACAATGCACAGACATCAAATTTAGACAGCCACTCATGATGAGGGAATGGCGGCCGGAGCAGGTGTGGAGGGCAGGAAATGAGTCACAAACAGCCTGAACAGCAGGGGGAGTAAGAGCTGTGCATTGGCTGATGTTAAGCGTTCTAAGTCCATCATCATCATTCTTTCCCTTCCCCGTTGTTCCCCATTTTGTTGGCTTGTGCTTTATACAGCTATGTGCCAAAGAGTACATTGCTCTGTCTGTTATGTTCTGACAATAGTAGAGCCCAAGTGACCTCAGATGAGGGCACATATTTGCCATAGCAATCACACTATCATCTGCAGATATGAGGATCAAACTTCAGCCACGCTAACAACGACAGAACCAACGCTTCCATCAACCATAAAAAAAATTCAACAATTTGAGAGAAAGAAAATACCCCCACCCCACACGACATACTCCGACAATAACTTCTGATGAGACAGCACTTCTTACCACAAACAGATTCAACTATGTTCGTGCCCACCCCCATAACCACACGGGCTTACCTAAATGGAACGACTTTCTTAGTTACGCTGCGATAAAAGAGCTTTCACTTGCTCTCACCCCATGGAGGAGGAAACTCTCAAAAGATGGAAGCTCCTGCATCTAAGGGGCCTCCTATAGTTTAAATGTTCTTTCTCATATCTAAGATGAGAGTAGCTCAGTTCTGGAAACAGGGCAATTGTCTTAAAAGAGGTGGTAGAGGGTTTTGGAACAAGTGGTTATTTTTATTCTTAAACGAGATTCAGTCCAAGCATCTCCTAGGCCACCGCTCGAATAGTATCAGTTACTCACTCATATTTACACACCTTGTCTGCAAGAGGAAGCTAACTGACCTTGCAACACTTAATTCTCAAAAACTTATCAGATTCGAATATTACGGGCCGCCTTAGACTTCTAGTGTTCTTTTAAAAAAGTGTTTAACAAGAAACCGAGCTTCGGCATTAAAAAAAAACTCAACTACAATGATAATATTGAGTTTGAACCCAAGAGAAGATGCTATTTGGTTTCCTTTCTTGGGCCCATTGAAGAAACCCATGATTTCGTTTCAATCAATCCATCAATTTCGTGGAGAGAAGGGCTATGCTCGGCAATAACAACCAGCATGTCGGATTCAGAGCTGGAAGGATAGGGAGTGAATGATATTTGAGGTCAAGAATACTCCTTTCTAGTAAGAATATCATGAATCAAACAGCTATACTCTATCAAATCAGAAGCATCTATCATCTTTTCAGTTACTAGATATAAATTTGTTGATTGAATCGAGAGATGTACCTGTAATTAGGACACAGCCACACAAGTCCAGGGTTCTAAGATCACGACATCCATACGCCAAGCTCATCACACCCACGTCGCTCACATTTTCACACCATCCAAGATTTACGGACTGCAAACTATTACAGTATTGTCCAATAGCCTGCACATAATTGAAAGTTAATTACACCAATCAACTTCAACATGCTATATAGATTGCTTAATCTTTAATTTGTACCTGCAATGCAGTGTCAGATGCAGCCTTGACACAGCTACAAAGATTAAGAACTTTTAGCTTTCTGCAATAACTGGCCAGATAAGCCAGTGCAGTGTCACTGAATGCAGTACAACCGCTAATATTAAGTTTCACAAGATCAGGGCAACCATGAGCCAGGGCATACAGGGAAAGATCACTGAGCTTGGAACTTTTTCTCAGGTCCAGGACCTGCAGATCATGACAGTAACTAGCAATGGTCTCAACAGCATCATCGGCGAGCTGGGGTTTGTCCTGGCGCAAGATTAGAGTTTGTAGTTTTGCAAATTTGGGAGCAAGAGATAGGACCAAGTTGTTCATGTTCTTTTTGCACCTGAATCAAAAGGGGACACCAACTACCAATTAACTAAGGCGTCTATAACTCGACAACTTTCGTTGCCAAGCATTAATCTTGATCAAAATAAATCACTATATAAATACTTCTGATAAGTTCCAAGCTGATCATTAAAATGTATATAATAATAATGTTGTGCTTGACTTAGCATATGACACCAGTGATGGGTACAAGAATCTAATGGGGTGTGGCCTACATAACAACAAAATAGCTGTCATTCATTAGACGTATAAATGTCCAAAAGTATATGCTTTTCTGGGGGGGTCCAAGCAGCAGGTTATTCATTAAATAAATGCCTAAAAGTAAATGTTGAAGCTGTACTTACAAAATAACAGTCAAAGTTTGTAGCTAGAAAAATCAAGCTTGCACCGTTCCTGATATGTTCATGATTTATAAGTGAAAGTACTAAAAGTTGTATCAGATAATTATGGAACGTTAACGATCATATCTTAATAAAGAGTCATGCAAAGATATTAGACACAAAAATAGTCCTAAAAAATCAGGCTTTACCATCGGAATAGACTCGAGTAATAACCAATGATCTAGTTCCCGCTGAACACCTCGAAAAGGTAGCAGAGAAACAGGATCGCCTCAATTTGAGACATAACGAGGTACTTTCTCGAGAAGTTTTTTCTTATACATTCTTGGGAATCTGTCCTATCAACTGTAGAGGGACTAGGACGCAATATAATATGTTGGGCAAAATTTATGATAAGGGACAATATCAAAACCCAAGCTTTGCCCGATTCTGCAATAACAACAGTGATTTGATCTTAAACATGTAAAATCAAAGACATACGGATCCGAGTTTTTTGTAAGCTTTTGAAACATGTGATGACATTTAAGCACTAAAGAAAATCAGAAGAAAGGAGTCCATTTCATCATATGATATGAAGCAATAACAGGAGAAGGAAATCAATATGAACCAGGACGCAATTACATATGATTGAAATTTTCTCTCTAATAGCAACACAAATCAACATGTTTATAGAAACATCAGAGGTTCAACAATCAAAATTCAAAATAGATAGAAAGGCGTTCAAGGCAGATGAGAGAAAGTACCATGATAGAGAAAGATGGGTGAGGCCAAAGCAAATAGCATCCCTCCATCCACAACACACGCCTGAAGCTACAATAACAGTTCGATCATCAACAAGCGATATAATTTGCAAGAGAAGCTCCATAGGAATGTCCTTCCATCCGGCAATCACCCCACCATCCATTTTAACCCCTTTAGCGCCAACGTCGATTCCATCACCACCAGCAGCAGCAGCAAGCATCATTAGTTTTTCAAAGCACAAGTTCAAGTCCTCAGTCCTCAAGTTTTCTTTACCAACCATTTCACTCAAATTCCCTCAACCCCTCCTTCCCTAAAACTTATCAAACCAGCCTAAAATTATCAGAATTTCCTCGCTTCTGCCGCCTGAGAGAGAGAGAGAAAGAGAAGATAAAAACGAAGAACTCATTAACCAGGTAAAAACAAGCATCTACCCAAATATATCGCACTCTCTTGCCAAAGATTAAAGGAAAAACCGAAAACAGAGCGACCCAATTCAAAAAGTCCCAGTTCTGTAGCATGATGGTTGAAAACAAACAAGAAACCCACAAAATTTAACCAGAAGACATCAAATTTCAGGGAGAAATCAAAAGAACACGTAGTAAAAGGAAAACCCTGAAAAGAAAAGGCAACCACATATACTAAGAATCACAGAAAAAAAAAACAAAAAAAACAAGTAGGGTGCTGATGATCAGAGCTCAAAACCCAGTAGCGATCAATAAAGGGAAAAGAAGTGATTACCTCGGACCGCTTCAGGTGAAAAGAACAAAGAAATTCCTGTAAGGCGGAGGTGAAGCAGTCAGCCGAAGGTGGTCTATAAAATAGAAGACACGCAAAAGGAAGAGCGCCAACAGCGTTGGCGTTGGGACTTGGAAAAAAAAAAAAGGTCCGGTGGCAAAGAAGGAGTAATGCAGATTGCGCCACGTGGAAAGCATCCTGCGTGAGTGTGAGGATGGCCTTCGGAGTTTCAAGTGGGGCCCACATCCTGTTTACGTGGGGACCACCAAAGGATTCATAATTGAAATTAAAAATGAAATTGAACTAAATACCAAACTCCAATTTTCGAATTTTTTTATGTATATTTTAAAATTTATTTATTGATTATAAATATTATTTTATATTATTGGGGAACAGAGTGTGAGGTGTGCGTAGAAGGTTCCATGTGTAAAAAACCGAAGCCGCACTCAAAAGCAATTCCTTTTCCATTTCATCCCACAATCGAAAAATGGACCCTTTTTATTTTTATTTTCTTTTTTCCTTTATTATTAAAAAAGAATATTACTCCAAATTCCTTCAAATTTAAAAATAGGTGAATTTTTGGTATTTATTCAGCTAATTTCCTCTCAAAGTTATTTAATAATATTCCTTTTTTTTTTTTTTAATACCATGGTTTAAAAAGTCATCCAATCAAACATTTTTTATATTAAAATTTGGTTTCTTCCATAATTTTAAAAAAATTACGAATATACCCTTCATCATTGTTCATATCCCTTATGAAGACAAAATTGGATATATCAATCATCTAAAAAAAAGAACAATAATTCTCTTCTTGTGAAAAATCTTAAAATAAGAAATTAAATGCTTATTAATTGATGAACCTTAGCTTCTTTTTTTCTTTATAATATATGTCATTTTCATATTTAATAAATCCTAAACCCTAAACCCTAAAAATTTCTGAAAAAAGTTTTTTTTTTTTTTTCTTTTTTCAGATATAATACTTGAAAATCATGATTAAAATAAACAAAATAATAAAAATGCACTTTCAAACGGAAGTTAACGAACAAAATTAGAGAAGATTTAAACAAAATATTTAATTAAAAACGAAGAAACAGATCGAAATAGAGGAAGCCCTATGCATCGTCAATCATCGTTATCATCAATCAAGTAAAGACAACAGTTGATGCTGGGAAAGCAAAGGCATCCTATGGTCTACTTTAGCCCATTCCATTAAGTGGGGTACTCAGCTTTATACTAAATTGGCTAAGATATTTAGATTTTACTTATATGGCCATCACACCCAACCAATCCATTTCATTCTGTTCATGCTTTTACACTAACTTTTCTTTTTAAAATAAGGGAATACTTTCTATCATAGTCTTGCTGCGTCGACCTTCATCTTCTGCCAAACATCTTTCTTTTGACCAATTAAAAAAAAGGATACTGTCTGTTTGCATCTCATGAATCATTGAATTCTGCACTTATTTTGGGCTCTGTTCATTCTCTTATTCCCATCTCAGCTTCCATGATTGATGTTTTGAATGGATTTTTCCCCTTTTTTTCTCCCTATGGCTAGTTTCTGGTAGGGAATTATTGAGTGGGTTATGGCTTTTAGGTTTCTATGGTCTAGAGGCACTAATATATTCAATAAACTTTGCTTTTGTCCGATCTGCTGATTAAAGATCAGTGTGTGGCAACAGCCCAAGTCCACCACCGGTTGGATATTGTCCGTTTTAGCCCATTACGTATCGCCGTCAGTTTCATGGTTTTAAAACATGCCTACTAGAGAGAGGTTGTCACACCCTTATAAAGAATACTTTGTTTCCCTCTCCAATCGATGTGGGATCTCACAATTCACCGCTTTTCAGGGCCCAGCATCCTTGCTGGCACTCATTCCCCTCTCTAATCGGCACACCGCTTGGTGCCTAGCTCTAATATTACTAGTAACAGTCCAAGTCCACTGCTAGCGGATATTGTCCGCTTTGGCCCGTTATCTATCGCCATCAGCTCATAGTTTTAAAATGCGTCTACTAGAAAGAGGTTTCCACACTCTTATAAATAATGTTCCGTTTCTCTCTCCAACCAACGTGGGATCTCACAATGTGTGTGGTAAGTATTCTACCCTCTAGTTAGTAGTCTCTGTCTGCTTTTGTTTTTTTTTTAATGTTTGTTTATAGTCGTATAATTTTGCTGATGTTTGCTTGTTTGTTATTTAGGTAAACATTCATAATCAGAGATGTTTCAATTTCACACGTAAATCCAGACTCATGGTAGGAAAATTAGAAACTGTTGAAGTGCAATAAATGAATCAATACTTCAATTTGCATGCTACTGACCTTTCTTCCAAAATAAACCATAAAGTTTACCTGTAAAGATTGGACTTTCTGAAACTATGATAAGCAAGTTGATATGATCACGTTTTCTGGCATCACCCGTTCTTTGGATCCTGAAATTAGCAGCAACAGATAAAATATCATAAGAAAACTTGGGTTGTAAGTGCTTTTGTTGATTAAAAATAAATAAATGAAGCCAGCCCTCATACATGTGACCAGTAGATTACAAAAATGGAGTGATGTTAGTGTGAAGAAACTAACACTTTTTCCAGCCAGCAAAGAACAGCTAGCTTACGTTTGAAAAAGCTTCCTAGAGTCTGAAACAAATTGCAACTCCTCCCCAGTGAGCAAGGAGCGATAGAAGGAAGTAAGGATAGCATTGGTTCTTTCGGTAAACCAATGCATGAGCTGAGGCTCCCATGTCCCACCAACCCTTCGAAAGAGGGCGTAGGTGGATTTCTATCCTGAATAATTGGTCCTTTTTGCTCTATTTGCCTATTGCTTTCTATTTATAGATAAATAAAAGCGATCGCGCTCCTGAACCGATTCATTGTTGGTCTCACAATTTCATTGCCTCGATTATAAGGAGAGGTGAAAGAAAAGACTTGAGATTGATTTAGGAGTCTTTGAGCCTCACTCAACTATTTGTATGGGATGAATGGAGGACGAAAGACAAAGAAAGGGACAAGTGGGCTTGATGATTGGAGAAAGGGAAGGGACGTGGTTGGTGTGTCACTGGGTCGGTGGGGAAACCCGATTCTTTCACAAAATGAAGGCATATTAAGTAAGGCAAAGATAATGATGATCAATTAATTTCCTAAAACCACATATTTTGGAGGCTTACTGTGGATACCTAGGCACCCAGATTTGTTGGTCCATTCATCATTAGACTCCGGATCTGTTTCAATCATTTTCTGTACTTTCTAAGGGAAGCCCATCGTCATAAAAATGGAGGATCATGAGGAGTTAAGAGGAAGCACTTACCCCTCCTTTACACATCTCTCCACACTGCTTCAGCTTTCTTCCAAACTCCATCTTCCATTGCACAAAAGTTAGTTCCAGCAAACTACTTTGGGAATGCTTTCAATTGGTATCCCACAATAGCAAACCCACACAAATGCAGAGAGAATAGACAATAAACATCAGAACAAAGCAAGCATAATCTGTTAACATAAAATCACATTTGCTGCAAAAAAAATGAAGCATATACAAGTCCAGCAGAAACTTACCCGGATGAGGCACTCTGCGAAGGATTCCTAAGCACAATACGTGTATCGCCTCCCAGCCTCGAGTTCCTAAGAGTAATCTGGAGCTCACGATCAGTGCGATCCTTTCCCATCTACCTGTCATTGCAAATGCTTGAGCCCGCACCAAATACAGTAAGGATGAATGCAGTTCCAGCTTCATCACCCTCTGCAACCCTTTCAACAACTTTAGGTCTCCATGAATTGCACAGACACCAAGAAGTGATTTGCAAAATGTAGAAGTAGGTTGGCATTGTGGTGTTTTAATAATATTCCAGCCCAACTACTACAAAAGAATAATGTTCATTCCTCAGCACGATCCGTGTTCATATGTCATTGTAGAGAAGGTGACTATCCCCTCCTCAACAAAACCAGCATGACTGCAAGCTAATAAGACTCCAGCTAGAGTTATCCTATCAGGCAGTACACCTTCCCTGACCAATTTATTAAAAGTGCGTAGGGCTTCAAAGTATACATTGTTAACCAGAACCATAATCATAGTGTTCCATGATATCAAATCTCTAACGGACATATCTATAAAGACTTTCATGTAGTTTAGGATACATGCTTACCAGCGAACGAGAGACAATGGCTTCAGATTTGAAACCAAACTTCAGAACCAAATTATGAATTTGACTACCCAACTCACAGGTGTGAAAACTGAAATGGAGCTCGGCACACTGCTCAGTGTAATCTCAATTGGCCTGAGGTTCTCCCTTATGGGATGCACAAAAAGCCGCATGGAATCGCTCTGATGACCATGCCATGCAATGCTGGAGAGCATGACATGACAAGAGCTTGACCCCATTAATTGGTTTCTCCAAAAAGCTACACAGCAACGTTCAAGCCGTCGCATTTGGAAAACAAATCAATTGCAGCACTGAGTCCAATGCTGTTAGAATTAAATACCATCTTGAAACATAAAGAAAAAATTTGCTTACCCAGTTCCAACTCTTGGAGACAACAGACACTGGTCACGATTAATACAGTGAAATGATCGGGAGAGTGCTACTAGAGAGAACTGATATAGTGCCAAAACTCTTAAGCCTGGTCTGTGGCAGCCCAAAATCAAAGAGTTTCAAGAGATAACATCCACCTTTTCCATACTAAAAAATATGCAAACATATAATCAACAAGGCCAAAATTTCCACTGCATATTAATCGATGAATTTCTGAGCACCACGCTTGACACATCCACACCACTTCGAACCATACTGCCAAGAATTTGCTTACCAGACAAGCATACGACACAAGTGAAAGCAAAATGGAGAAGGTAACTTGGTCTAAAACCAGCGTTTTTCATTTCCAGAAAAACGTCCGTAGCATTATTAGCAAATCCAGATCAAACAAAACCAGAAATCGTAGAGTTCCAAGAAATAATGTCCTTCTCAGGCATTACCTGATGGCGTGCACTTTTGACATCGCCAAATCTAAATATACCCTTCAAGCATATGTTCCAGGATACAATATTCTTCTTTTAATGCCACCAAGTGGTTATCAAATATTTTCGTGTAATTTTTTTATATTTTTAATATATGTTATAAATATGTTACATTTGATAGCAAAGTTTCATTTTCCTCTCACAAGTTTTTAGGTTATCAAATATGTTTCTATTTGTTCAAAAAAAAAAAAAAAAAAAAAAAAAAAAAAA
>NW_019272030.1:2116112-2151438 GCF_002738345.1 Cucurbita maxima | reverse complement strand
TTGTTAAAAAAAAAAAAAAAAAAAAACAACAAGATACATTTTTCTTTGTTAAAAAAAGGAAAAAAAGAACGAAAAAATGAAAAACAAGAAGACAAAAATGAAACCTTACCAAATGTGCCTTAATTTCTTTTCTTGACTCCTGAAGTTTTCAAAATAGTCTAAACCATCTCATTAGCTACGGTAACATAAAAAATTAATCGAGTTTTTTCTATTATTATTCATTTAAACTGTGAGAGGAATCAGAGCTTGCAAGGGAACCGGAGAAGAACAAAGCATTTAAAAGAAAAACAGATAAATCTTCCTAACGAAAATGCATATGAATGGAAAAGGGATATTGATGCACCTCAATAAGATTTTCTGAATACAATATGATCTTTGACATACAATATCAGTTCCATAAATTCTAGTAATTTATCCTATCCCTCACCAACAAGAGTAAGCCAAGAGCCAAAATAAAGTACAAGGTATTAACATTAAAGTGACTTCTCAGTCAGCAAATTGTCTGTCATGTTCTGTTCTCATCTCACTTTCGATCAGATCGTTTAATTTAGGCATTTGAAGATATTTATGTTAAAGAATAAAGAATCAACTTGTGTCTGCTACATATCAGTCAAGGCAACTAAAACAGCTGACCCTTCAAGCAGAAACGCAAAGTATCACCAGAGTTTCTTGTTCTTGTTTGTTCAAATTATAGAATACGGCCTATCTTTCTTTAAGCATGCTTCGAACTCATAACGATATCTCGATGGACTAGGTTTACAAATTTCCTATTTAAATAAGCATCGAAAGTTTAGTGGGTGTATCACATACTTGATGGGGATTGTGACAGTCAACATGTTGGGTAGATTGAGATCCTGGATTCTTCTCACAGAGCTCTTGAACATGCATTGCTTTTCAATAGGCTGGAGCCAACACTCGATCCTGTAATGAGCAATAAACATCTTGGTATCTTCTCATTTAGATCTTGGATCTAAATTTCTCTTTGATTGCTGACGCTGTTGAGCATAGCCAAAAATTTTGGATTCTACAATGAATGAGAGACAACTTTCCACAATGGTTTCAAACCATGAATGCTTGAGTTGATGGGATAGATTTTGTTGCTTTCATGAATTCACTTGTAAAGATTCTGCTCATTTAGTCTAATAGCTACCCATTCTCCCAACCTCGAGTGTCCGTGTTTTCTACATGCATCAAGGACTTTTTCTAGCATTGGAACAGTAGGATCAAAGGGCATATTAATGATAAATTTTTCGAGCTCATCCATGTTTCCATGTCGGCCATAGAGCTCGATCATGCATTCATAGTGCTCTAATCGAGGTATGATACAGAACTTGTCACTCATTGAATCGAAATACTGCCTACCTAACTCAACGAGATTTTCATAGACACAAGCAAGCAAAATACCTTGGAAGGTCACATGGTCCGGGTTAATGCCTTTCTCCATCATCATCATTTGAAACAATTCGATTACTATCATACCCCTTCTATTGTGACAACATCCTAAAATTATGGAGTTCCACAGAACCACATCGCGCGAAGCTGCATTTTCAAAAACTTTGAGAGCGTACTCAAGTTGTCGGCATTTGCAGTACATATCAACTAAAGCTCCACTAACTGCAATGTCTATCTCATAATTATTTCTAACCATGAAGCCATGGATTTGTTTGCCTTGATCTAATGCAAAGGTGTTTGCACAGGCTGCTAAAAGGGTTGCAAAGGTAAATTTACTAGGAGCTGCTTCCCATTGCATCTCTGAGAAAATTGTCATAGCCTGTTCACTCATGCCGTGACGAGCATAGGTAGTGAGTAGAGCATTCCAGGAGACTTCATCCCGCCATTGACTCATTTGGTAGAACCAAACTCGGGCACTTTTCAAGTTCCCACATTTACCATACATGTCAAGGAGAGCATTACCAATATAGAGATTAGCATAGAAACCAATTCTATAGATAAAACCATGAACTTGCTTTCCTCTTTCAACATCTAAAAGGCCAGTACACACATTCAATATCAGGCGAAGAGTAACGTGATCGACATCCTTAATCGAATTGTGCATCAAGTGGACGAAGTCTAGTGCCTCTTCCCATTGACCGGAATGAATATACCCTGCCAACATAGCATTCCATGAAATCACATTGCGTTCGGGCATTTCATTGAAAAGCTCCCTAGCTTTTAGAACTTCCCCAGACATTGCATATCCATATACCATGGAAGTCCAAGAAATAAGATTTCTGGAACTAGGTTGGATAAATACTTGGTGAGCATTTTCTAATGTTCCACATTTCACATACATGTCAATTAAAGAGCTCGAAATAACTTCATCCCCTTCCAAACCTACTTTCACTACAATACCATGAATTTGCCTACCTTCTATAAGTGCTGCCATACTTGAACAAGCAATCAGCGCATTGGAAAAAGTAAAACTCAATGGCATCACTGCCTCTCGGAACATTTGGAAAAACATTGACACTGCCAATTTACCATCGTCCACCTCAAGATAGCGCCTAACAATAACATTCCAGGAAACATCATTTCGATTCTGGATTTCATCAAACATGCTACGTGCATCATTCATAAGCCTACACTTTCCATAGACATCAACAAGCGAGCTCTCAAGAATCACATTGCCAACAAAGCCAGATTTCACAATATGCCCGTGAACTTGCCTCGAAAGGTGAAGAGCCAAAACAGAACCGCAAGACCCAAGGACACTAGCTAAAGTTATTTCAGTAGCATAAACACCGGATTTGTTCATATTCAGAAATAAATTCAAAGCTTCCAAAGCAAACCCATTCTTCGTATACGCCGTTATCATCGCATTCCAAGATCCCCCATCTCTCTGAGGCATTTCCTCGAACAGCTCCCTCGCATCCACCAAACACCCACATTTACCATACGCCTCAATTGCCCGATTCAACAAAAAAATCGGCGGCGTGGGGCAAAACGTAACCAAATGAGATTCAACCTTTCGAGCTTCAACAAGAGCGCGAGTGGAAGAACAAATTTGGAAAAGGCGAGCATACAAAGGATGAGGAAAGGGGAATGGGGAATCGAACAGAACCGAGACAGCTTTTCGGAGGCGACCCTCTTCCAGGTATTTGAGGATTGTGGTGGCAACGGCTTTGGCGCCGGTGGGTTGGGTTCTGGCGCTGAGGTTCTTATGGGAAAGAAGGCGATTGAGTATTGAGGCCGCAGACACACCCATGTATCAAAATAGCGGTTCGAACACGAATGCTTCACATAGCGGCGCATTCTTTTGCTCTCTCTGTTGCAACCATTCAAAGGCCCCCGCCAAAATAATGCGTAGAGTCTTCCTTCCATTCTTTTTAGGTCAATCATACAAATTTTACCATAAGTTACAAAAAAAATTTATCTTTTTATCCTTCAACTTTAAATTTACCTCAAAAATAACTTTTTCATAAAAATAAAAGAGTGGCTAGCAATTATAAAATAATGGAATAAGTCGATTTTATGATATATTTTAATTATACTATAAATTTTATGGAAAAAAAACTATATATCAATGCTTTATAGATTTTCTTCAATTTTTTTAACATAAAAAAGTATTTTTAAATTTTTTAAAAAATTTAAAATGTATTTTTTAAGTTTTTAAAAAATTTAAAAGTATTAATAAATTTTTAAAAAAACACAAATATATGAACCTAAACTAGGTCGATCCTTGTAGATTATCTTCAAATTTTTTAATTTCAAGTTTTTTAAAAAAATTAAGAGTATTAATGAAAATATTTAAAAACTAAAGTGTGATCTTTTAACCCTTTAAAAAAAAATAGTATTTTTTAGAAAAACTAAGAATATTATTCAAACATTTAAAAATTTATGAATATATTTCGGACCAAATGTGAAAGATATTTTTATTAATTTAGTGTTAATATTTAATTTAAACGACAAAGAGTACACACATTTATTTTTCTCTTAATAATGCACGAATACTTCTAGAAGTCAGTCTATTCTTTATTGTAACGTGGCAACATGAATTTATTTAACGAATAATATAATCATCCACAATTTTGTTATAAACCTCATACCAATCAGATCCGTATATAAACCTCATACATTAAAATGCCAATTAGATCCGTATATAATAATTTGGATAAATACGTTAAATATTTTTCAATTTGACTTTTTAATTTTATATTTTAAAAAATTAGACAATATTCCTTCCTTTCTTTCTACTCTCAAAAGAATATTTTCAAAATTAAAGCATTAAAATTTAGCTTTCAAATATTTTTAGAAAAAATAAAAAAATCACAAGAAAAACAAACACAATTTTAAAATATTAAAAACAAAAAAATCAAATTTTATACCAAATTGAATTAATTAAGAATTTTTATTAGATGGCACTAAATCTTTTCCTTGGGTTAATAAAGGAATTAAAAATTAAATTAAAATATTGACTGCAAGAAAATTGAGTACGTTGCTAACTTACCAGATACAATAACCAAACTAAAAATGAAAAAGAAAAAAGAAAAAGCTTCGTGATAGACATTATTTATTTCCTTTGATAGAAACCTTAAAATAAGCGGATAATAATTTTTTTTAAAATATGTTATTTATATGTATATATACCTCGAAAATTATAATATAATATTTAAATTTTTAATGAAATTGACTTTATAATTTATATTTAATATAGTCGGATAATGATTTAAAAGGTAATTATAAAAATTTGATAATATTTGAAATGATGGAATGGGGAGACCAAATTTGTCCTGGCAGCTAATAAAGGCGGAGACTGATGATTGCAACAATGAGAACAACAAATTAAACCATTTAACTCACTAAATATTAATTAGAGAAAGATTAGAGTGAGTAATTAACAAAAAAATCAAGCCCACAATAAATATTAATTATAATTAAAATGTTGCAATAATGATATATATATATATATTATATAGTTGGGGGAGAAATGGGGTCTACAGGCCGGCGCTCCATCTAGAAGTGGTTGATTACAGATGTTATTAAAATTAATTTTTGTGAGATAGTGCGTCAGCATTTTGTTTTTATTATAATTAGATTTCATTTTGTTATTTTCTACATTAAAACACAATCATTTCCATCGAGTGAGTTTACTCACTTATTTGATTGTAAACGTATGATCGTTCTTTAAATCAGCAGATGTGAGACTTTTATTATTATTTAATAGAGTATATAGACATCATTGAAAATTAAATTTCATATTTAAAGACATTATATATTTAAATAGGTTAATAAATTAATAATTTAGAATCAATAAAATTTTGAAAAATAATTTGTGTAATGGAGTATTTTTGCGAAATTGAAAATTATTATAAATAAAATAAAAAGACTATTTTACCTATTTTCCTTTAAAATATATACAATTTGCAAAAGGGCTAAACAGACATTTAATTGATACAGAATATAATAATTGTTTTTATATAAAAACGATGAATAGCAGGAGAATTGAGGAGGAAGAAAGTAAACCACAATTTATTATTATTATTTTTTTCAATAATAATGACAAATAATCATGTAGCTGTTCCACACGTTGTCCTTCCATTGGACAATAAATTAGAAAAATCCCACAAATCATTTACAGATTTTTTAATTAAATTCCAAATAAATAAATAATCTCCTCACATTTAATGCTTGTATTTTCAGTCTTCTATTTTATTTATTTATTTATTTATTTATTTATTTATATAATCTTCTACTAATTAACAGCCTAACAACCAACGTCTGAAACCAGAAGAATAAAAAAAAGATATATAAACCTTTTATAAAAGAGGTGAGTTCCTTTATTAAAAGAATATTTAAATTATTCCACCCATTCCCTTAGTTTAAAAATTATCGAGAATATATATTAAAAAAAATTCATATTATTTGGATAAACATGACATTTTTACAATAATACCATAGGTTATAAGAAATAAATTATTTATTAATGCGATAATCCAAAGTTTAAATATTAAATAACTTTTGTGAAGCGCAAGGGTGGGATGTCTGTCACCGTACCTTCACGGTAACTAGTCCAAGTTACCGTGAAATTGACACGTAGGCGACCGTGTTAAATTACAATTTTCTCCCCCTCCTCTCTCCTCCTATACCCTCCTCTGCCCCTCTAGCTTCAAACGCCGCACCACACGCGATCTCCTCTGCTTCTCTCTCTGTTTCAAGTTTCTTCTACAACCATGGGAAACCCTATCCATACAGCCGAAGACTGCATCATTTTCAGGGGGTGGGACAGTGCCGCCGGGGACGATGACTCACAATTGGAGTCCGGCGTTTGTTCGCCCACGCTCTGGGGTTCCAATTCTCGAACCAACCTCCAATTTCACCGCCCGCGTAATCGCAGCCTCTCACCGACGTCCCGGACACAAGCCATAGCCAGAGGGCAACAGGAGCTCATGGAGATGGTCAGGAACATGCCGGAATCCTCCTACGAGCTATCTCTCAAGGATCTTGTTGAACACCATTTGAGTAATTCTGAGCGTCAAGACGGCGATGCCTCGCTTTCGCGAGACGATTCCGCCTCTGAAACTTCCTTCCGAAGGGACACCAGCAAGACGAGGAGTGAAACTAGGGCGTTGGTTACCAGAAGTAGAAGCGTCGATAGCGGTGGATTTTACCTAAAAATGTTCCTCCCGTTGCCTTTCGGGCAGATGTCGGCCAAAAAGAAGAGGAATCTTAGAACCGATTCGGGGTTGAATAGCAGTTCGAGAGTGTCGCCTAAACCGCCACCGGTGGACAGAGAGTGGTGGAGGAAGCGATCGAATGAGGGGAGCGTATCCGGCGGCAGTAGTAATAGCACTAGCAGCGAAAGAAGCAGGTAACGAACCAAATCAAATTGTTTATCAATCCAGACAAAAAGAAAACCCCCCAATTTCATGAATCTCAAGATTATCTGTTTGGTCGTGATGAATTTGATGTGCAGGAATTCAGAATCGCAAGGAGGTTGCTGGTTTTGTATCAGTCCAATGAGGAGTAAAGATCCAGAGTAGAACAGCTTCCATTAGGAGTATTCAAATGAAATGAATCTTCTTAATATGTAATCTTCTCTAAATCACAGCTGAATTTTGCAGCTAAGCTTGTTTATATCTTTTCTTATCTGTATTTTGATTTCCTTATATTTTCAACCAAGAATTCACCTGTTTTTTCCTCCCATTTTCCTTAAATTCAAATGGGATATTAAATTATCACGATGATATTATGTTAGTGGGAAGACTCGAGGATTGACCTCGAGCTTCTTGTTGAAGATTGTTGGGAGGCAGTCCCATATCAACTAATTTATAGATAGTAAATAATACATCTCCACTGTCATAATTTCACACGATCTTAAAACCATAAAGTAATAAATTCTTTAATATTGCTTATTTTTGGTACAAAAGAATGAATGCAAGACGTGGGGAAGATGGCCCGCCAAAAACTATCCAATGATTCACAACGTCCGGAAAATTTAAGCCATTTGGCATCATTTGTAGACTTTGGAATAGAGTATATTGTAAAGATTTGAATTCAAATTTTACGTCACTTTAAATATTATACAACATATTGTCAACGTCAATATCAATATAGACCCCTATGATTTGAGTATTTTATTAGATTTCAAGTTAAATGGATCCTAAATTGTACAAACAAATCTTTCTATTAAATATGATATCAGATCCACATCGATTGGATAGAGATATGAAACATTTTTTCGGTAGAGTTTTAAAATTATGAGACCGATGACGATATATATAACGTATTAATGTGAACAATGTATACTAACATTAGGTTTGAGCTGTTACATAATATAATATAGTTGTTGAATTATGTGCGGGTTGAAAACATAAACTAAATAATTTGGAAGATCTCTAAAGAAAAGAGACAAAGATTCTGTTGTTTACTAACTATCGTCACTCACAAGTAAGCTCCAGCTCCAATTATGGCGGAGTCGAGTAGTGATACCTCAATTCAAATTCAAATTCAAATTCAAATTCAAATTCAAATTTTCTCATTTTTTGTTTGGGCTTTCATTTGGGCTTGGGCCAGTTAACTTTGGGCCCAGTATTGCAACTTTAAAAGGGTTCTCATATGGGTTACAGTCGAATTTTAGTTCAGAAATGGGCTTATGAGTCGCAAAACGTCATGATTGCAGACCCGATCCATCGGCCCAATTATTGTTTCGGGTTGACGTACTCAGCAAGTCTACTACGCCATCCATGCGGTTAGATTGGCAAGCCAAGTGGGACCAGATGGTCTGTGGTCTTAGTCCAGCACGAAAACGCGGTTCTACGCTCCAAAACGCATCAGCCACTCCCCGAAGTCTCCCCCACTGAAGACTTGGAAAATGTCAAACCCGGAGACCCAAACCAAAGAAAGAACAAAAAAATCGTAATGGATTCTTATAATGCTTTTATGATTCCGCTTACCGTTTACTGAATTCATTCATAGGAATTCGTCTATCACGGGACTCCGTGGTTCGTGTTCTTACGCGGGGTTTCCATTTTTTCCCCATTATTTCATTATTTTCTTTGTTGTGGGACTCTGAAAATTCCAAGTTGGGTCTGAAACTAATCGAACAAGCAACCCCTCGACGAAGAAAAGCCAAAACGAAGAACACACACACACACACACACACACTTCTCCCCACTTTTGGCTGCTCATTCCCTAGGCAGGTATGCTTCATTTCAGCCCCAACCCATTTTTTCTTTTCCTCTGTTCCATCTATTTCGTTTGTTGATCCTGGCGTTTACTTTTAGATTCTGGGTAAATTTGCTTTTGCTTTCGTTTTTCTGCTTTATGGTTTGCTGCCTCGTTTCTGCCTATTATGAGTTGTTTTAGAGATAGATCATGAGTTTATAAGTAAGTAAGAAATATGCCTATCGAAGAAACCCGGCAAAGCTGTGAGAGCTAATGCTCAAAGGGTCATAGTGGGTTATGTTATGATTTGTATGTCCACTTGAATCATCTGTTGTTGATTCTCATCATCTATTGAGAAATTTTGCTTATGGGGTTCTTGTTTATTGGCAAGGAATTTGTTGGTGATTCTCTAATCACTTGATATCTTCTTTTTGCTCCTTTTCAGAGTTGCTGCTTTATTTTTTAAAGGTATAAAGGGAGAGCCATTGATGGCAACGATTTCTGATAGACTTCTGTTCCACGACAGAGCTTTGTGTAGTTCACTTCTTAAGGTTATTTGTAGCTGAATTTCAGAAATCCTGCTGGATTGTGTTTCTCAGGAGATTCAAGGACAGAAGACCCTATTGGGGTGCAAAAGATTCAGAGAGATATGGCTACCAATGCTGCTGCTGCTGCTGCTTGCGCTGAGAGAGCCACAAATGATGTGCTCATCGCTCCTGATTGGGCCATAAATATTGAGCTCTGTGATATTATTAACATGGATCCCAGGTAAAAATCCCAACGTTGTCTGAAATGAATATCTATGAGTTGTTTACACTTACCTTAGTGAACTCTGAAACCAATGAAAGCAAGTTTTTGTTGCTGACAAGTTGTTTTTTTCCCTTCCAATTGGGTTCTTTGGACTCAACCCGCTGTTGTCTGCTTCCGTACTTATAAACTCAATCCTTAATCATCCTCAACAATCTTTACTTATAAACTCATGATCAACCCTAAAATTAGCCAATGTGAGACTCTTTTTCCAACAATCCTCTCCTCGAACAAAGTACACTATAGAGCCTCCCTTGAGGCCTATGGAACCCTCGAACAGTCTTCCCTTAATCGAGGCTTGACTCTTTCTCTGGAGCTCTCGAACAAAGTACACTCTTTGTTCGACATTTGGTCACTTTTGACTATACCTTTGAAGCTTACAACTTATTTGTTCGATATATTAGGATTCTTTTGACATGACTAAGTTAAGGGCATGGATTTGATACCATGTTAAGAATCACGACTTTCCACAATGGTATGATATTATCCACTTTGAGCATAAGCTCTCATGGTTTTACTTATGGTTTCCCCAAAAAGGTCTCATACCAATGGAGATGTGTTCCATACTTATGCACCCATGATCAATCCTTTAATGGGCCGATGTAGGACTCCTTTTCCTACGATACTCAACACAACTAACCAATTATAACTTCTTCCAACCAAATATCTATTCTCTGTTGTGATTTTAAATGTGGACTCTGGTTTTAAATGGGTAATTCATAGGCAAGCGAAGGATGCATTGAAGATACTCAAGAAGCGCCTGGCTAGCAAAAATCCTAAAACACAACTTCTAGCTCTCTATGTGAGTCTTCTTAGTCTTTGTTGAATGTTTACCATAAACAACAATATCAGATTTCTGGGTTGTGCTACTTTCTTTGTAATAACCAATGGCTGAAACTTAATTTTGTTACTAATAATCCAGGCATTGGATGCTCTAAGCCAAAATTGTGGCGATACTGTTTTTAAGCTGATCGTAGATTGTAATATCCTGCACGAAATGGTTAAAATTGTAAAAAAGAAGGTATCTGTGAACTTCGACATGAATCTATCCTGTGTTACTTGGTTAAGTATACATCGCAAACCCGGACAAACAGTTTAATGTGTTTTTTTAAATCCTAGCAGCCTGATTCGACTGTAGGACACAAGATACTAACTTTGGTAGATGCATGGCAAGCAACATTTGGGGGTGGCTCCAGGGGAAAGTATCCACAGTACTATGCAGCCTACAATGAATTGATGGCGAGTTATCTTTTACTCTGATATGTAACATTTTAAACCTTTGACAGAGTGTTGGGAAATCCTTTTGCAGTACTCATTTGTTTTCGTTTCGTAATACAGAATGCTGGATTTCGATTTCCACCAAGACGAGAGAACGTTGGGCAGTTCGTAAGTCCACCTCAGATACACCCTGTTATTGAGCAACATGTTTCACCCTATGATGATCTTGCTGCTCAGGTTTCTCTTCAGTCTGATGCTTCTGGTTTAAGGTAAACGATTTAATTCCCGTTTGGACTCGTCGTTTTGAAAAAGCAACGGGCTATGAAGTGGACCGACGCATTAGAGTTTCGATCCAATGCGTCGGTCCACTTCACTTCTTGCTCGAGTATAGTTGTTTCTTTTCTATTTGCCATTGCCTTTCTGGGTTCAACTCTGATTATAATTTGAACTTAAACAGCTTGCCAGAAATTCAAAATGCACTGGGGCTAGCAGATGTTCTGTTGGAAATGCTCGATGCGTTAGATCCGAAGACTCCAGAGGTATTCCTCTAAAAGTGTCTTCATGTTGTAAAAGAAAGAGTTTGAGGAAACTCATATGAGACATAATGCACAATTTGTCCTTTTCCGTTCGACATTTTGACTTTCATGTTGACAGGCTTTGAAGCAAGAAGTTATTGTCGATCTTGTTGATCAATGCCGTTCCTACCAGAGCCGTGTCGTGATACTTGTGAATGAGTCAACGTAAGATATCGTGCCAGCTTTATTTATTACCGTAGACTTAACCTCTGACTCGTGCTGTTTGCTCCCATTTCAGAGATGAGGAACTGTTGTGTCAAGGATTGGTGCTGAATGACAGTCTGCAGCGTGTACTCAGCTACCATGATGACATTGCAAAAGGAACGTTTACAACGGAAGCTAGAAGAACAGAACCTCCTCCCGTTCCATCGGTTCCATATATGGACCCCGAGGAGGATGAGTCGGAAGTTGATTTTACACCATTAGCTCGCAGGTGCCTATAATTGAGTCCCCTTACCTTGTTCCATTCTATAAAAAGTAGAATGTCATTGTAACTGTTATACATGACTTGCAGGTCAACAAGAGATCACATTTATGCACGGGACAGGAAACTGGCAAACGGTCAATCATCTCGAGTAAGTCCGCTTCCTTCACCCTCATTAAAGAAGACAACTGGTGCAGAAATGATCGATCATCTTAGCGGCGATGTGTACAAGCGTGAAGGGTCTCCAAGGACAGTAGAGCCACCATCTTATACACCTTCAACTTCCCCGCCTTCACCAACAACTTCATCTTCCTCACGTTTCTACACCAGACAGCCTTTATTCGTCGAGCCACCCCCAAGAAGCATGTCCACAAATCCGCCCTCCGCAACACCAAGCTCCCTCCCTCCCCCACCCTCAAGATATAATCAAAGACAACAATATTTTGAGCAACAAAAAGCTGTTACAGGAGGCATTTCGCCCCATTTGAGCAACGGCTATAGTTCTTATGACAAGATAGTCGGGAATACCAAGAATCTGTCACTCGGTCCTTCCACCCCGACCAGAGCTGCAGAGCATGAGGAGGCCCTTTTCAAAGATCTGGTGGATTTTTCCAAGGCCAACACATCTTCATCCTCCAAATCCAACCGACCATTCTGAGACTCGAATAGTAAAGACTGACCTTGTTTTTTCTTTGTCTTCGTCCTCGCTCTAGTGTAGGCAGGTGATTGTGAGGTTTCTTAACGAGGTTGTTGCATATTCATGAACAAAGCCATCCATTTTGTAAGGAAGTAGGTGTTAGAATTTGTTCATTTGCTTTGGATGGGTCTTACATTGAGCCACTGATCTGCATATATTATATATTATGTTCATTTGGTAGCATCTCTTTTGTTCCGTAACATACAACACTTTGTCAACATTCCAATGGGTCTTAGATTCTGAAAACACAAGAACTGCAGGAACAAATATGCCTTTATTGGTCAAAGAATAAAGTGATTCATACATTCAACAGAACAAGAGTACTCTTTTGGCTCCTTCCACAAAGAAATTGCATTAAATGGAGAATAAAACTTATTAAGACAGCAGTTTCTAGGAGATAAGCAGTTTATCAGTTCACCAGTATATGCAATGCAGTACAGATAATGAAGGCAAAGAGAGCTTGAAAGATTGATTTTGGGCTACTCAACTTTTTAGGAGAGGGCACGTCCTTGCTACCCCTTAGAAGCCCTTGCATATGATGATGCCTCCCCTGGAAAGTGTAGGCAAACGAAAGTTTGAGAAAGAACGTCAAGTCAATGAAATTTTCATAACATGTTACTACGTTTACCAGTACAGCATCCTTGAGTGGCCCCCAGCATTCGAGTCTATTATACTTTGGAGAACTAGAATGGAAATATACCCTGACCAAGGCATCTAGCAGCTCAGGATTCTCCCCAAACAATATTGAATCTCCATACAGGACAGATTCAAGCACCTGGTTTAACAAAAAGAGAGGCATTTAGTCTTATCATAGGATTTCCATCGATGTAGGTTGAATCTGAGAGTTCCTGTAACAGCCAAAGCCCACCGCTAACAAATATTGTCCGTTTTGGCTCGATGACACGGTTTTAAAACGTGTCTACTAGAGAGAGGTTTCCACACCTTTATAAGAAATGTTTTGTTCTCCTCTCCAACCGATGTGGGATCTCACAATAAAAATATGCACCAGACGGGAATTGTACCCAAGTCTATACCGTGGCAAGGTACTATTCTACCCCTAGACTACCATGGCAGGGAATCGAACCCGGGCTATTACAGTTTCCCATGTCAAACTTTGAGATATAGTAATA
Organism: Cucurbita maxima; assembly: GCF_002738345.1. Classification (NCBI taxonomy): domain Eukaryota; kingdom Viridiplantae; phylum Streptophyta; class Magnoliopsida; order Cucurbitales; family Cucurbitaceae; genus Cucurbita; species Cucurbita maxima. The sequence goes on along the minus strand of NW_019272030.1, from coordinate 2,137,983 downwards.
GAAAATAAACTTACAAGAGGCAATTCTTTGGAGAATATGTGGTATCTAAACTCTGCAGCAAGGTCGAGCAAAGAATTAGGACCGCTGACATAGCAATGAATATGAAGACACATTTCATCCTTTACTTTCTTCCACTCAGCAACCACATCATCCTTGTTGTACCACCCTCTCAACTATGAACATTCACAGACCCAAAAATGAGAAGAAAAGAACAATGTATTGTTCCATTAAGATAGTGAAGTAGCCATAGATTTGTACCTGATCAAGGTTGATAACATCAGAGATGGTTAAGGTGAGATTAGCAGTGAAGTCACAGTGTGATAGTATGTATGTTCTTGGGATGATCCCTGCACACTTCTTCACCTCTCTACTGAATTCAACTTTTAGCTTTGAAGCTTCAAATCTTGCTGGAGGAACCAATATCCTAACAGCCTACCAATGATCAATGCATCATAAGAACCAGCAAGAACCCTTTTGAATTTTGGCTGCTTTGATTCAATAATTGTTCAAACTGTTCAAGAAATTTCATTTGAAGGAACCAACTAAGCAAATTACACGATGGGTTCTGTAAACATCATCCAGCATTTACTGTTCACCATAGTAACTCAACTGCTGAACTTCTTAGCAATATCTATCGACATTGCACAGTGAAAATCCAGCAACCCATTTCATGCGCATCATCGTGAATTTTAGCCTTAGTGTTGAGGATTTTTGGGAGAGGAATTCTATATAAACTAATTAAGGGTTGATCAAGGGTTTACAAGTAAGGAATACTATCTCTATTGGTATGAGACTTTTTAGAAAAACCAAAACCATAGGAGCTTATGCTCAAAGTGGACACTATCATATCATTGTGGAGAGTCGTGATTCCTAACATGGTATCAGAGTCGTGCACTTAACTTAGACATCGTGATTCCTAACATGGTATCAGAGTCGTGCCCTTAACTTAGACATGTCAATAGAATCCTCAAACATCGAACAAAGAAGTTGTAAGCCTCAAAAGTGTAGTAAAAAGTGACTCAAGTGTCGAACAAAGGGTGTACTTTGTTCGAGGGATCCAAAGGAGTCGAGCCTTGATTAAGGGAAGGCTGTTCGAAGGCTCCATAGACCTCAAGGGAGGCTCTATGGTGTACTTTGATCAAGGGTTTCAGAGGAGTCAAGGCTCTATTAAGGGGAGGCGGTTCGAAGGCTTCATAGGCCTCAAGAGAGGCTCTATAACTTTGTTCGAGGAGAGGATGGTTGAGGATTGTTGGGAAAGGAGTCTTACACTGACTAATTAAAGGGTTGATGATAAGTTTATTGGGAAGGAATACTATCTACATTAATATAAAGTCAGAGCTTATGCTCAAAGTGAACAATATTATACCATTGTGGAGGGTAGAGGTCATGATTTCTTATGATACATTCTCGATGAAGCCCAAAACTCAACAGAATCCTTTTAACTCTCAGGCTTCAAGTCGATCGAGAAGGAAACCACGAACATTGAAGAACAAAATGCAGATCAAAATCAGACAAGGAAAATCTCTAGGCACGAGATCAAACAGAATCGAATAGATTCATTCACCCACAAAAAACCCTTCAAATCAACCGAGATTGAATCAAATCTAGATGACCAAGAAACAAATGGAAAGAACAGAGAGGGAAAGAGAATGGTACCTCAGAGACGAGAGTATTGTAAGAAGCCTGAGTGGTACGAAAAGAAAAAAACAGAACAACAGGCTTCTTCCTCACAACAAATTCGAACTTAGGCTTGGTTGGCGATGGAAGAACAGAGTAAGAAGCACACTGAAAAGCCATGGAAGACGACGCATAACAACTTACGTCTTCTTCTTCACCTTCATCTTTCAAAATCAGATTCAGAATCAGAACCAGAGCCAGCCATTGTCGTCTGGTTTGCAGTCGCTCATGTGGACAATGATTCAAAGACCTTCGCGTTGGGCCAAAATCCAAGTCCGCCCATCTCCCTCCACACACATTCATCTTCCTTTCCAACACATTTAATTATAAAAAATAAGGTGAGGCTAAGTTTTTTCTGATTGGTTGAGGGTTTTCAATTTTCTGACACGTCATCATCTCCGGTCCATTCTTCGATAACTTCTGGATAATGTGCTCACGTGGCTAAATCTAACGCTTACACGTACTAAATGTTATTTTAATATTATCCAAATTTTAGGATGGATTTGGTGAAATGAAAAATTTAGATAGGAATTGATGAAGCAATTTAGAGTAAAAATTGAACTTAGTAAAAAAAAAATTAGAAAAATAAATATACAAATTTATAAGGAATGGAAATGTATGGGACGTTTGAGCTATGGGCTTATTCCCGTTTCGATCCTCGAGAATTTTTTAGTGGGTAATTCCGAAAAGAATAAATAGAAAATTTAGTGGGAACGAGAAATAAAATATGTAGCAGAAATGAAGACATGGGCACTAGCTACCCTTTCTTTGTCTGGATTTGTGAAGGAATTAGAATGACGGCTGCAAAGGATGTGGAGCGTTTAGGCTAATGGTACTACTAGTCAACTACACTTGCGGATGATAGTTAATAGTACTACTAGTCAACTACACTCGCGGATCAACTGAACTAGGAAAACTTTCCTCATCCTTGCTTGTGGAGATTTCTACTTGTCATTTTATCCATATCCAAAACTTTACGAGATCATCGAGTATAAGTATGTCTCGTTTATGTTCCCTGACCAAAGGAGGGTAAAAATGACGTGTTCTTTTTGAACTCTTAGTAATACACGAAGAAAATAATTAGATGGTTTAAATCGTGTTTGTAGCTTTAAGAATCTTCCTTTATAATACCATTTATCTTCCCACACAAGATTAAGATACCTAAAACAAATCTTAGATGCTTCTATTTGATGCGTTGAGATCTAGACTTGAAATAGTTTGAACATTAAAAAGTTTATAATATTTTCGTAATGGTTTTAAAACGCAATTAAAATGTAGTCCAAAAATGGGAGAGATGATGGATTTTGTGTCGGCCAAAAGCATGGGATGATTTGGAGGGATTAAGGTATATGTAAGTTGCTAGAGGCCCCTCCTAATTATACCACGAATCGATCAACTTTTAAAAGGCGTTTGGACTCTTTAGTTTCTTCTTTCTTTGAAGGGTTTGCCCGACATTTTCTTAGTAATGATAAGACCAATGATATAACGCCTAGGTTGTCTCAACTCTTCTTTACACGTTCTTTTTATTAGACGTGTTTGTGAGTTTGATCGAATTAAATTGAAACATTTTTTAAATCAAGTTGTAAATTTGTTCTAACTCATACCATTCTGAATCTAACCCAACACAACCATAATTAGTTTGTGTAAAACCAACGGTACGTAATGAACAAAAGTAAACAATATCTCCTAGAAGTGAATTTGGGTTGTTACAAATAATATCAAAGGCAGACACTGGACGGTGTATCATCAAGTACGCTAGCTCCCAAGAGAGGAAGACTATGAGAGTGGCTAGGGAGGGAAACAAATCATTTCTTATAAGGGCGTGAAAACCTTTTCTTAGTAGACGCGATACATAATGGACCAAAGTGGACAATATTTATTAGCAATGGGCTTGAATTGTTATAAATGATCGTTTATTTCCATAACCCTACTCGTGCATATTAGGATAGATGGATCGATTCTTTTGAACATCCAATGAAAAAAAGAGGCAAAAAAAAGAGGCCCCCCATTGAAACAACATTGTTACGAGGATGATGAGTGCATGTGGGGGTCGGAGCATCTGCCTTTGTTTATGTCTCTTATGATGTCATATTACAAATCATTAACAATTTAAAATGAGTAAATAAATATAAATGGTGAGAGAGTTCCTCACAATTCATTGTGCCTCACTTGCTTTTATGGCAATGGATTCAAGTAGCCCATTGTTGGTCCTCTCCTCTCAGTTCATATGGCCTAAAGAGGATTTAGTGGACGCATATGATCAGAAGCTCACTGAGCCACACGTCGACCTTCACGGCTTCCTAAAGGGCGATCAAAAGGCCACCATCGAAGCTTCCCACCTCGTAAGGACAGCCTGCATGAAACATGGCTTCTTCCAAGTTATCAACCATGGCGTTGATCAAACCCTCCTGGCCACCGCCCTTGACAAAATGGGCCCTCTTTTTAACCTCCCTTTCCACCTTAAAACTACGGCCTCTGCCAAAATGTGGGGCTTTTCCACTGCCCATTCTAATCGCTTTTCCTCAAAGCTGCCTTGGAAGGAAACTTTCTCCTTTGGCTTTGACCATTGCAAAACCTCCAATAATGAACCCCTTGTGGTTGATTTCTTCTCTTCCATGCTCGGCCACGAATTTCAAGAAATAGGGTAAGATCAATCTATTTTAATAATGGGTTTTCTTCGTTTTACGTAAATTGTCATGAGTGTGCATTGTCGTGCGATCTTAACCGTTATTGAATAAGTAGGGCTTTATATGAGAAGTATTGCGAAGCCATGAGGGACTTGGGGCTTGCATTAACGGAGCTTTTGGGCATAAGTTTGGGCGTGGAGAGGTCGCATTTTCGCAAGTTTTTTGAGGATGGAAGCTCCATAATGCGATTGAATAGCTACCCAATATGCGAACAAGGCAGCTTGGCCCTCGGCACAGGGCCTCATTGTGATCCAACAGGCTTGACCATCCTCCACCAGGACCAGGTCGGTGGGCTTGAAGTCTTCGCCGACAACAAATGGCACACCGTTCCCCCATCTCAAAATGCACTCGTTATTAACGTGGGTGACATCTTCATGGTTAGTTCCCCAAACTAAATACAAAATCAAACCCTTTTCCTTTTCTCTCTCCTTTACATCCTTCTATTACATAATCTAACTTGCTTTTGGTCCAATACAACACAATTGAAGGACGTTAATGATTAATTATCCAAAACAAACCTATAATTTTTTTACTAGAATCATCCACCTTTACTCCCTAAAATTATTATCAGTCTCGGTTACCCGAACTTTTACTTGATAACCATTTTCTGTTATTACCTACTCGAAGCACAACCCTTATCTTGATAACCATTTTCTATAATGACTAGTAGGATAATCATTAGTGGTTGATTACCCAATACAGGTCGTGTGTAATACCATATGAAAATCAACATCCTTTTTTATTTTTTAAAATAATTATTAATGACTAGTTACCCGAAACACACTACATGTAACCCTTATCTTGATAACACATATAACATTTGCCACATGAAAATCAATATCCCTCTATTTTGCTTAAAGTGATTATTAATGGTTGGTTACTCGAAACACACTTCGTGTAACTCTTATCTTGATAACCATTTTTTGCAATCAGCACATAGAGTGACTATTAATGACCGGTTATTTGAAACACACACCGCTCATAACTCATATTCAAATTATCACTTAACCTAATTTAGGTAGAACATTTTTGTGAAGGCACTTTGTAATGGGGAATACAAAAGCTGCGTGCACCGGGCGTTGGTGAACAAACACAAGGAGAGGAGGTCGTTGGCATTTTTCCTTTGTCCGAGGAAAGACAAGGTGGTGAGGCCGCCGGAGAAACTTGTTGTCGGCGGTGGGTCGAGGAAGTATCCGGATTTTGCCTGGTCGGAGCTGCTTGAATTCACTCAGAAATATTACAGAGCCGATGCTGTAACTCTTCAAAACTTTACCAAATGGGTCGTGTCGGCGAGGCCATGTGATGTTTAGAAGCCGTGCCCCTATGGCTTCTCTGTTCGTCGGCTAATCGGAAGCTTTCATCACCTGTTTTGTTTGGTTAAGTTTGAAGCTTTATGTTTTGTACTAAAATTAAGAGAGTCCAATAATTGCGAGTGAAATAGTGGATCAATATATATCTATTGCGGTTCGAGTTCTCGGTGCCCGCATTAATTAATTAATTAAGAGGAAAACCGTTGGTGTATAATTAAGGATTCGTATCTTTACAAGACTTTGGAAAAACCAAAAGCAAAACTATGAGAGCTTATGTTCAATGCTCGATAGTATAGTTATAGTAAAATTTGAGATAGAGATTGTCAAAAAGGTGGCACTAAAACCTTGTTGACCTAAATTGAAGTGGCGTTGGTAGATATCCAGCCTGAGACCACTACTAGCGGATATTGTCTGTTTTGGCTCGTTACGTATCGTTGTCAATCTCACGGTTCTAAAATGCATCTACTAATAAGAGGTCTTCACACCCTTATAAAAAATGTTGTGTTACCCTCTCTAACCAATGTAAGATCTCCATCTCGCATACCCTCTTCTGACACCATAAGTTTAGTGTGTTGTAGGAACCCTTTGTCGATGCCAGATAGATAGTTCGAGTTGAGATTAATGATGAAAATAATTTATAATAGTGAACAGTAGATATATTCTTTAGTGAGAAAAAAAAAATATCTCCATAACGAAAACTATGGGAGATTATATCGGTGAGATCCAACAGTGAACAACTGCCCAAAAGAAAAACTGACGAAAAGTCCGTGGACCTTTAGTAAAGTACCCTACCCCTAAACCAACAACCTTTGCATTAAGTAAAACCGCTCTTGTCCCTTTCTTTTTTTTATACCGTTTATATCTTTCTTAGCTTCGTTTCAATAGAGTCTAAGGCAAAACAAAAGTGATTGTATACATATTTCTTTATCTACTTGACAAAAAGGAACGAACTTTATCACGTTTCCGAGTTTATGAATTGGATTCAGTTAGCTACGTATGCTACAATATTACTCTATGGTGCAACTTCTAAGGGCCCCTAATGGCTTTTTGATGGATGTCGATGTGTTCTTGTCCAACACACCCACATTAACGTTGTACTCCATGTCCCCCTTCTCCTTGGGGGGCCTTCCCCGGTTGTGTGCCATTAGTCGACAAGTTTGAAACCCTATTGTCTCATTGGCCGATCTTGACTCTCGTGGACACGAGGATAAATCATTGAAGATGTGAGGTGGAAGATACCTAGAAGCCAACAGCTTTTCAAAAAGGTGTGGCATTGGTTACATGCATCTTATTTCTTCAATAATTTAAATTATATTGGACCCCTACCCTATATTTCTATGCCCTTCGTCTTCTACCCCCTTCATTATGAGAGATTATTCTAGGACATGAACTAATTTTGGTACAAAGAATCTTTTAACACTTCTTTTACTCCTTAGGGCATGACTTAAATGAGTGTACAATGAATTTCGCCTCAAATGCCCGTCCTTAGTCGAGTTTTGTTTCTCGGCTGGACCGAGTTATGTGTTAAGACTTTGATTCTAATACGAGCGAGATTTCAACATCCATTAGTCCAACCCTCTTTTCCAACCCTTTATTAGGGTTTCTGAGTATGCCACGTCGCATTCCTGATTATCCAGATGCTTACGCTGGATGGAATGTCCTTAGCATTTTGACCCTTACGTTTTCGAGGCATTGATTCTCACCAATATTTGCGTCACTTAAGTTGAAATTCTCGCTTCCGTTTTGTCCACCACTGCTCGTATGAGTGCTTCCCCTTTAAGGCAGAATGTTTCCCTACCAATATATTTTTACATCTCACACCTTCATCAGATTGCTTAGCGCCTTTCATTTTGATAGTGAGTCGTTTTTATAATATAATAATAAGTAGAGTTGAGAATAATAATAGAACTGGAAGACATCGATAGTTAGAGATGAAGAATTTGACATCTAATTATTCAAACCAATAGATCATTGAAAATGAAACAAATTGAAATATAATAAAACAATTGGCGCCTTCGATTACCTTCTTTTTAAAGTTCTTTGGAATTCAAATCTTAAATTTTATTATGTGAATTCTTCGAGTTTCGGATCAGCTTCTCTTAACTATGTCTAGTAATAAAATAGGACAACTTGTTCTCACCAATACTCTACTTTTTGTTCGATTCAAACGAAATCTTTCTTTTATAAGTTTGACTTTGTGCATCTCGATGTTTGTTGACCAAAAAAAAGTCCATCAATCGAAATGATTAATTTTTTGGTTTTTTCGTTGGTCTCTCCACTTCGAAACTGATCCACAACACAACATCGATTCTCTTGTCTCAATTTTATTTTTACTTCTTTGGATTTTAAATCTCAAACCCTAATTAATAATCAACTTGAGCATAGTTTAATTGAAATTTGATTAAAAAATAAACAATAAAGAAAGACTTTTCCATGCGTTTCATATAAACACGGACCGATTAGAACTTATACTTATAACCAAATTTCAGTAGCTTGAATGAGTTCCCATCGACTTATATTAAAATATCGTCTTAAGGGGAGAGATAATGACAAAAGGGTTTGAATGGTTTGGTTTATCTCCCCCAAACAATGACTAATCTTATAATTATGATAGGTGTTGTGCCAATGAATACGTTTGTCCCCAAAGAAGGTGGATTGAGGGAAAACCCAAAAAAGACAATATATGTTAGCGGTGGATCTGCGCTGTTACAAATGGTATTAGAGCCAGACACCATATGATGTGTCAGTCTTCTCGTGGTCCTACATCGATTGGAGGAAAGAAGAGTGCCAACGAGGACGCTGGGGCCCGAAGGGAGTGGATTGTGATGTCCCACATTGGTTGGGGAGGAGAACAAACCATCCTTTATTACAAGGGTGTAAAACCTTCCAGTAGCGCAGACAAGTTTTAAAGCCTTGATGAACCTGGGAACCTACAATAATTTCTAAAGATATAAACGTTCCTCTCACTTCAAAGGTTTCCTAAGATTGAAAAGACTTCATTATTTAAACTCTAATTAATTAATAATAAGTTGATAATTAATTATACAAATGGGTGTTTAAAATTTAAACAATGATCTCATGAAATTTGTCTAATTCTCTTGAAGATTGACTTTTTCTTTATATTAATTACATAATTAGATTAATTAAAATCAAAATTAAAAGCTTCCCTTTCTTCTCAATTCCTTAAATATGATTCTAATTCAATTCCTCCGCCATTGAAATCATCCTCTCAAGTTAAACATGGGGCATTGGACACAGGCGCTTATGGCACTCATACTAATGAAGATAACCATAACAGCCGCGGCGGCCGTCGTAGCTTCTCAAGCCTTGGCCAACTGCGACGAGTGGTGCGGCAACATGCAAATCCCATATCCATTCGGCGTGAGAAAAGGGTGTTATTTGAATGAAACATTCTTAATTACATGCAACAAAACCAACGCTCCAAAGGCGTTTCTAAAAGACACCAACATCAGCGTTACTAATATCTCAATCAGCGGTGAGCTACACATGATGCAGCCCATAGTGCGGGATTGCTACAAGCATGTCAATGGTCCTTTGCTCCCCGACCAGGCCAATCTTAAGGTGCGGGCTACGTTCCCAATCGCTTATGAGAAAAACAAGTTCATCGCCATCGTCTGCAATACGTTCGGTTTAATCGGCGGGGTGCTAGACGGGAGTGCGTATGTAAGTGGGTGTGTTTCGATGTGTTCAAACGACAGTAAGATAGCTGACGGGGCATGCGTTGGCAATGGGTGCTGTCAGTTGGAGATTCCACGTGGGTTGAGTGATTTGATTTTGAGTGTGGGTAGCCTCTTGAATCACACGGATGCAATGGATTTCAATCCTTGTGGGTATGCTTTTGTGGTGGGAGATGAGGGGTTTCAGTTTTCTTCCAACTATATTACCAGCTTTGATGATGTGGAAGTTGAGGTTGTTGCTGGTTGGGCTATTGGAAACGACACAAATTTTATGTGTGGACCAAACAGTGTAAGGAATAGTAGCTTCTCCGATGATGGATCCGAATTTCGTTGCGACTGCTTGGATGGGTTCGAGGGGAATCCATATCTACCTCGAGGTTGTCAAGGTAAGAGTAGAGATGTGCACAAAATTGGTAATAGAGAAGCTCTTAGCATCTCTCTGTCACTGTCTCCTATTTCAATTTTCATCTCTGAGAAATTCTCCGTGAATATCTTGATTGGGTGATTAGATCTGAAAGAGGAAAATAATCATGTCTCTAGCCAGTTAATGGGGAGAATTTCTCATTCCTCGAGATCATCTACTCATTTAGGCTAATCTATGCATAGTAGCATGGACACGTGCTTATTCGTTAACTCTACTTAACATTTATTGGGTTATTGAGATTGTTGCTCGTAAATAGCTTACTCAATTGTTTATTTGATTGTTATACGCAGTAAAATTATATACGGTGAATGGTCATATACAATAAACAAATGGTAAACAACTATGTAGTAGAAAATTATTAAAACGTTAGTTAGTTATGTAATCTGTAAATTTTATAAACTTTTAAGTCAATATTATTCTTTACATTTTTTGCTTTTATCAGAATGAGTGTGTTATTATGCGATTCTAACACTATTATTTCTCGAGATATTGATGAATTGGGGAACTTTTGTAGACAGATGAATGTAAAGATGAGAGGCTGAATAATTGCAAGTACCTGCGATTGTCCTAAGAACTTCAAGGGAGATGGAAGACATGGGGGAGAAGGCTGCATCCGAGACGTCAAGGCTTTCACTCCGATCATAATCGGTACGTTTTCAAACCTTTCATTGAATACAAACGATACTATGAGAGTTGGAGAAGGCCACCAACAACTACAATGACACCACTATCGTTGGCAAAGGTGGGTATGGTACCGTTTACAAAGGCATCTTACACGACGGCTTGGCAGTGGCTATCAAGAAATCAAAGCTAGTGGACCAATCCCAAACCGACCAATTCATCAACGAAGTCATCGTGCTCTCCCAAATCAACCATCGCAACGTGGTTAGGCTCTTGGGGTGCTGTTTAGAGACACAAGTTCCCTCGTTGGTCTACGAGTTTGTAACCAATGGCACGCTATTCGACCACCTCCATGACAAAGCCAACCATGTGTCCCTCTCTTGGGAAACTCGCTTGAAAATAGCTTTGGAAACTGCCGGGGTTCTTTCGTATTTGCATTCTTCTGCTTCTACTCCCATCATCGATAGAGATATCAAGACGACTAACATACTTTTAGATGGTAATTACACTGCGAAGGTCTCCGATTTTGGCGCATCCAAGTTGGTTCCGATGGATCAAACTCAGCTATCCACGATGGTGCAAGGGACACTTGAGTATTTGGATCCTGAATACTTGTTGACAAGCGAGTTGACGGAGAAGAGCGATGTTTATAGCTTTGGAATTGTGGTTCTCGAGCTTATAACGGAGAAGAAAGCGGTGAGTTTCGATGGGCCGGAAGCGGAGAGGAATCTAGCCATGTATGTCCTTTGTGCAATGAAAGAGGATCGGTTGGAAGAAGTTGTGGAGAGGAGAATGGTGAGGGAGGCCAATTTTGAGCAGATAAGAGAAGCCACTAAGCTAGCAACAAAATGTGTGAGGGTCAAAGGGGAGGAGCGGCCAAGCATGAAGGAGGTAGCTATGGAGTTGGAGGGGCTGCGATTAATGCACGGTGAGCATTCATGGGTGAATAAGGATTTATCCAATGCTGATGAGATGATATGTTTGCTGGATCATGAAGCTTCAGATCCCACCCATTTTGTTGAGAGTACGAGTTTGAATAATTCCATGGGCGATAGCTTAAAAGCTCGAATTTTGTCGCACATCCACCGCGGGAGATGAAATTTATACTCCATTACCCAAATGTCACGACCAAAATGTTTTAATACCCAATTGTTGTAGGGGAAGTAGAACCAAGATCGATCGTACTCACACACCCAAAAACAAAAATTAAACAAAGAGACAAAGATTTACGTGGTTTGAAGAAAAGAAATTCCTCTACATCCACCATGGGTGGTAGTCTTATAAGTGTATCTCTTCCACTCTTACGCTACAAACTCTCTCTTACAAAGTTATCTCAATTGTCTCTAAGCAAATACAAAATACAATGATCCAGTGCTATGAACCAAAATTAATGACAATACATATGAGATGCATGAATCTATTTATCACGACAACGATCCATATATAAATATGTTCTTCTTCCACCGATCAAAAGAATGGGGAGAAGAAAGTTAGAAATTTTCTACAAACCTAACATTTCCCATAAAATATTAGGAAGCTAAACAAATTATGATCTAGGTGATCATTCCACAACAACAACAAAAAAAAACATCAAATTCAGCAAACTCAAGCTATGAAAGCATTTGTATATGTATATAATTCCAATCTCTATAGAAATATAAAGCAATCCAACGAGATTAACGGATTATCAATATCCTCCATCGCCGCCGCCGAATCTAAATCTCCCTCATTCAACACCGCCTCTCTCGCCGCAGCTTCATCAATTTTTGAACTGATCCTATGAATGCAAGTAATTTTTTCCTTCCTCATCTCACAACCCTTGGCCGGCGATCGGCTTTTATGACCAACAGTCTTCACTGACGCTCCTGTGATAAGACCGGTTGCAACCCGGCATTTCTCTCCGCTTGACCGTCTACTTGGCGACGGCGACAGAGGCCGTTGAACCTCCTTCCTGAAGCTCTTCTGGCGAACCGGCGATGGGGAAGCCTGTCGAACTCTCTTCTGGGGTGTCGATGTCGATGTCGATCTCAATACCCTTTGGGGAGACGGGTGACGCATGCGCTGTCGAACCACCACCGGGGAAACCGGGTTGAACGGAGGCAAAAAGGCGGAAGCTTTAAGGGAATTGATCCGAACAACGTGAGGGTTTTGATTGTAAGGCGACCAGAAGTAGTCATGTGGGAGAATTGGGGAACGGGAAGAGGCGGTTGAGAAAGAGCTGTTGGTTGTCGTGGTAGTTGTAGTGGAAGAGAGACAAGTGGAGGAAGAGGAGGGAGAAGGGGAAGGAGGATAAGGAGAGATTTTGTTACTAAGAGAGAGAGAAGGGGCGGCGGCGGCGGCGACGGCGACAGCCAACGGCGGCGGTTGGGGAATTACAACCAGCTTGTCTTGAACAATATTGTTGAAATCAAAAAGAGGCGACGGCGGCGGTTTGATGGCCTTGGGTTTGCATTTGCTAATGCAAGATCCCATTTTGAGATATGGGTTTGATTCAATTGGAACAGAATTGGAGAAGGGGGTTTGATTTTAGAAGGAAGGTTGAAGACATAAAGAGAAAGGTAGTGGAAAAGTGGAAGCTTTAATTTGAATTTGATTGCCGCCGATGAAAACCGTTGCACAACGGTTATATAATGGCTCCTTCTACGACCAACAAGTGCTTTTTTGTTTAAGGAAGAAAAAAAGTGCTGTCTTTAATGAAGTACTAAGAAACAACTTAATTTTAACTTTATGCTGTTTTTTTTATTATTATTATTATTATTATTTTATTTTATTTGTAGGTTTGTCTGAAAAGGTATTGGTCGGCTGATTTTGAGCTGCTGTTTGAAATGAAAGTGGGCTTATAAAATGGGCCTGAGTTGAGGTTAGCTCCTCCGTTGGAGCCCATTTCATAATGATTTATGGCCCAATCTTCTGCCTCTAAAGCTGTTGGGTCTAATTTCTTTTTTGTTTTTCTATTTTGTACAATTTTATTAAAATTATTGATGACTAAATAAATTAAAAACCTACCACTCAAGACATATTATTTATTTGGTGAATGAAAATTAAATTAATTAAATTAAAATTATTTTAATAATTTGTTTTGTAAAAATAAAACTAACTAAAAAATATTAATTTTTCTAAAGTTAATTAAACATAATTAACTACAAAATAAAAATATTATTTTGCGAAAATCGAGGCATGTTATTAGAAAAATGTGAAAAAATATGCTAATAAAAACAATACGTTTTATGAACATACTTATATATAATTTTATATTAAAATAATTTTAATAACATAATAATTAAACAAATTTACTTAAAATTTTAAAATTAACTAATTTATATTTCTAATATAACTAAAGTATATATAATATAATATGTATGGAAAATATATGTATATTGAAGTTGTTGGATCAATATGCATGTGAAAAAACTGTCTACACCCACTCTCAAATTTATGTCGGGGATTTGTAGGGTCCACACTGTAATGCCGCTGTTTGTGAAGATGAACGTGTGTGTCGTCACGTGGAATCTGGGACCTAATTTGGTAGGGTCCACGTGGGCCCGCCACGTGTTGCAAATTTAGCTAAATCTTAAATTAAAAATAATTCCGATTAAGAAATTAGAAATCATATTAATCTTAAAGATCTAAAATAAGGTCAAAATTAACTTATTTATTTTAAAATATTTAATTAAAATTGAATATATATATATATATATTATGAAACGATATTAAAATGTTTAGCATTAGATTGGAAATATTGAGAAATAAGAGCATAGGCGGATTAATTTGAACACGTGTCTATATTCTTGGTCCATAAGTTTCCTTAATAATAGAAAAATAAAAACATAAATTAAATTAAATGCAGAAGTTTGTTTGTTTATTGATTTATTTATTTTATTTTATTTTTCCGGTCCCAAACATTTATAAACTAATCCTTTATATTTCCAATTTAAAAATATAACGTCAATCTGAAAATTTACAATATGATAATACTCTAATCCACATCAAAACTGGATTCCAACTTTATCTTAATTTCTAAATACTTTTAATTTGACGTCATCAATGACTTCATCAGTGGGCCTCACTCTGAGACCATCCTCGCCCGATATTTTTTAACCCACTTAAACCATAATTCTTATGGTTGGTTTACAACAACACTCTCTGCAATGGTGGTATACACAACTGTTTACAATGGTATGATATTATCAACTTTGAGCGAGCTCTCATATTTTTTCTTTGGGCTTCCTCAAAATTAGTCGATATGTAACTTTCGTCGTCCAACAACGACAACCTCCAAGAAACTGGTAAGATACATGTTTTCCTTTTTACCTTTATTTGCTTTATGTTATTACTTTTTGGAAGCTTCGATTTAGGTTCTGACAAAGTAAGAGTCGATCAGGATCGATTTTCTTAAAAAAATGATCTTGCTACGTGTTATAAACTTGATGATATATATATATATATATATATATATATATATATATATATATATATATATATATATATATATATATATGTGATTTTTCATTATGAAAAAGAATTAATTAGTCCGTTGTTAAAGGAAATTTATCGAAAAGAAATTATTAAAATAAAATAAAATCCATCTTTTAATCATTTTAATGTGCGTCACGATTTCAGAAAGAAAATTTTAAATAAACAATGAATAATAACTCTTATAGGACACAACTATATAATTTAAATTTTTCAATAATTCATTTTACCATTGGTATATATACATATATCATTTATCTATACAATAAATATTCAATTTTTTTTTAAATTTAACATGAGTCGAAAAGAATCCGAATTAAAAATAAATTGTCTATTTGGTTATTGAAATTTATTTTATTTTTAAAGTTTTTAAAAATTTATAAGTATTATTAAAAAAAATTGAGACGAAAACAAAGTATTAATTGTTTCCATTAAAAATTAAATGATATATGTATTTTTTATTAATTTTTTTAAATAATTTGAGGGTGTTTTTAGACATTTTAAAAAGTTTAAAGATATTTTTTTTAAAATAATGGGTAAAATTTAAATGTATTTTTACTAATTTACGGCGATGTTGTACTCACATTTTAATTATTTTAAATTTATTAATAAAAAAATAATTTTTTAAAAAATTTGAGAGTAAACATGTAATTCAATTAATAAATTATTATTAATTGAATTAGATTCTTTTTTCAATTGACTATAAAATATTTAAAGATTAAAATTAAACACGTTAAAATATAGACTATATTTAAAGTAAATGGTTCTGTGTGATTGGTCAGATCCAATTCCTTATCTATACACATCTACTTTAATTATCTATTAATGGATAAATAATGGTCGGTTAGGACATTAATAATGAGTTTCCACAACTATTAAATACGAAAACTCCATTAAAAAGCACAATTCTAATCAATGGCAAAGATATGCAGCTGCGGGTCAATCACAGCCGTCAATCTTTAGTTCCGTCTTGAATTTTTTTTTCTTTAAACTTTAATGAAAAATAAAAGCTGAGCTGGAAATATGTAGGAAACATTGCTGAGCTGTACGGGTGTCAGGGTCGGTGAGTCACTCGGCAGTCACACGCTCACTGTGTTCCGTTTGCTTGGACATGAAACATTATTTAAATTTCCACTATGCCACATGTCAGCTTTCTATTGGGTTTTCCTAATATGTGGAAGTTAGTAAAAGTCGGCGTCTAAACCCTTCCATTCAAACTATAAAAAATTAAATATAATTGATAAGTTGACATTTAAAAAATAGGTCAATCCAATTAGCTCGGGTTACAATTCAATTCTACTTTTAAAATTATTAGAAAATTTAATAACATTTGATGTTTGTAATTGATATTAATGATACAGTGCGACTTATAAATGTTTAATGTTTATGTTTTATGAGATTATAGTTATTAACGTAACATATCGTGGATAATTATACCAAATTAAAAAATAGTAATGAGTTGGGTTGGATTGTGAACTATATTTGAATTGTTTGGGTGATCAACTCAATTAATCTGAAATTTTGAGTTCGTTCAAAAGATTTTCTAAATCTAAGGGCAAAAATGTATTTTTACCCTTCCAATAGCTTTTATTCGCTAATTTTTTATTAATTATTCTTACTTTTTTGGTTATGTAAAAAATAATAATAATAATGATAAAGAAAAATAACTATTGTTAATTAGTTTAAAATAACTTGCATTATTGCACGATGAATTCACAGGTAATTATCAATAATTTAAGGTTAATTAGTATTAACTACTTTGGTAATTTTCAATTATTATTTAAAGTTGGGAATGTTAGAAATAATAATAAACCGAACCAGGTTTTTTTAATACGTATTTGATTTATTAAATAAAATTCAAAAGAAAAACCGGCCAACGGTGCCGGTGGCTAGTTTTTCTCCGGCAGAGCTTTCGGATACTCTGTTTTTAATCAGTTTGAACAACGCCCCATATAAACCCCAATCTCCGGCAAATAACAGTCATAGTTTCGCACACACCACTGAACAAGAACAAATCACAGCTTTATTTAATTATATAGATGTAATTTGTCAAGAACAAGCCAAAACATAAAATGCTCTGTTTCTCCGTACATTAAACAGAGCAAAACCCACCCACCAAAACAAAACGGAAATCAAAATCTTAATACAGTTCCCGGCGGCGAGGGACGGAGGAGGGATTTAAGGAAGTCCCTTATAGAGTAGTACATCATCGTCATCACCAACTTTCTTCTTGCCGGAATTACAGTGGCAACCTTCCGTGGCTTCAAACTTGAGACGGCGGTGGCCGGAAATTTGATCGGCTTGTTACGTGGGGCAGTAGTCGAAGTCATCGGAATCTGGCTGAGGTTTGGTTGAGGATATCAGCAGTAAGGAAGAAAGGGTTGTGCTTTATAAAGGTTAGGCGCAAGGTTTCCGGGAAGCTTCGCAGCTTCGGCAATGGAAGTCATTTATTTTGACAACTTGTAAAGTCAAAATCGAAACTTCGGTGGCAAAGTTATTATTCAAAATCTCAAAGATATAAGAACATTGACTTATAATAAAATATCAAATATGATCGTATAATACCGTAAACTATAATTTAGTATTATATATATTTTATATGAATTAAAAAAATTTATTTTGATTTAACAAAATGGTTCTATTAACACATTTATCTCAAGCCAACCTACTCAACGATCTCCGCCACCACTTGAAGCATGATCGTGCTTCATTTCGTGTTCTCTTTCTTCTAGAGAGGCTAAATCGTAATTTTTAAAATGAAGTAATTGAATAAATTATTTTAAAAATTTAAAAATAAAAACGTAAATGAAAAAAACAGACATTATATAATAATAATAACAAGATATGAAAAAGGAAATTGAATGTGTTTCCGAGGTAATTATGGTAAAGGAATTTCGATAGGCATTTCTCACTTGTCCCCTTCGGGTTGGTTTTACATTATAATGTTCCACAATTCCATATTTATTGTTAAGTCTGGCAAAGGTTCGTTGGTGTTTCCTTAATCACTTTCAATATAGCATATTATATTATATTATATTATATCACATGTCTAATAACATATTAATATCCATTAAATTTAAATATATCATTAATGTAGCCAAACACACACTTTATATTAAATTTAAATATTATCATTAATGGTAGTCTCTCATTTAATGTGACGTGGAAAAGCGGTGTTTTTGTCTTATCAACCAATTCCCTTTAATATGTATATTTATTTGTCTGGTAATATTTGTATTTTTTTTTATAATAAATTCAAAATTATGAATTTTAGAGTTTATTGTAAATATTATTATTTATATGTAAGGGTAATATTTAATTTTTTAGAAATTATGTTAACCCATTATATTAAAGTTTTAATAAAAAGTAATCCGTACAAATAGAATGGGCATGTGGGTAAATAGCCCATGAATTTAGATCCGACCCGGAATATTAGTCCGGATCGGGCTCTGAAATTGACGGAGAACCTACCCGTTCGTTGCGAATACTTTACCCTGTTCGATCGAGGGTTCGAGAAGACGATGAAGCTCACATGGAAGAACAAGGGCAATAGTAAGAAGCGATCTTTCACGGCAATTTCAAGTCGTTCAAATCTTCCTTTTGAGGTTCCTGGCGAGGTGGAAGAAGATAGTAGGGTTAATCGCCAAGATAATGAAATAGACGTTAAGGCGGTAGACCGGAGAGAGGATGGAGCTTCAGAAAGTTCGTCTTCAGACCTCAAGCGTCTCGCGGAATCATTTCGGGATCAAGGCAATACGCTTGCCGAGGTGCGTGTGTTTTCCTTCAACAAATTTGACCTGAATTTGTTATGGCATTTTCATTGGAAATTTGTTTAGCTACTACTTCCTGTTCTCAATTGTACTTAAGAACAGTATCTAATTTTGAATTTTAAATTTGAAATGTTTTATCGGAGAGAATGATAACTTCCTGAGTTGAATTGAAGAGAAAATAATTGCGCTGCAAAAACCTTGCTGGTGTGTGGTCACCGAGTTTTCATTTATGAATCACACTGGTAATATTCGAAAAAACATCTCCAAATCGTATGCGTTGTTTCTTGCAATGCAACAACAGAAAATCTCCACGAACAATTTGTTCGGAACATCATCAGCCCAAAGCTATAGATACTGTTGAAACAGGGAGGCGGCTTTCTAGGGAAGAGAACTTTGTGTACCACTTTGAAAACAATGACTAATTTTGGATCTTGCATTGGTTTGAATTAAAATTTCTTGCATACTTGACATCTTGATCCTCTATCTCGGGAGAAGCATTTTGATTTGTACATCACTAACACACTGAAACAATAAACCGAACCTAATAGCAAATGAACCCTTGGTTTACGGTGCAAATTATGATTCCAGTATGTGGAACTACACCTCTGAAGCACCATTTGCAGATGATTTGTTTTAGGAAGAAGCCGTTTGCAGCTGTTAAATGAGTAAATTATGGTGTTTATTTTATGTTTGCGGTAACTGGTACTTTTATTTGCCTTCCGTGATTTGAATGGTTTACAATATATGAGATATTGATACAGATGTAAATCATTTATCGAAGAATGAAAAAAGGCACATTAGTGACGCACTTTCCTCTAAAAATTAGGTAATGGGCGAGGGAAACACACGTCTTTGAAAAGCTTACTTATTTCCATTTGTATATTTGAATGCGTTGTATTATACCAGAGGTTTATTAGGAAATCTTTTGTCGAACAAGAATGTTTCCAGTTGAACACGTATCTAGATGATTCAGATCATAGTGACTATTTGGCATTGAAATATTACTATTTGCTTCGGATCATACTGACTGTTTGGTTCATTTCTATTCAAATATGGGCTTTCTCATGAACCTTTGGGTTGGTTTTTACTAGGAGAATCGACTTAAAAATGAAGCCTGTAGGTTATCCTTTGTTTATGTTGCAGTTATAGAAATCGTTCTCAAGCATTGACATTTGGATGTTAAATATTTTGGTTAAACTCCAAGGCCATGTGCTTTTTCTTTTTTCAGAATGGGAAATTACGGGAAGCTCTGGGAAAATGGGAGACTGCTCTTACCTTGATGCCTGAAAATGCAGTTTTACATGAACAAAAGTCACAAGTTCTACTGGAGATTGGGGAAGCTTGGGGTGCTTTGAAGGCAGCAACCAGTATGTTGCTTTCAATTACCTTTTACTGTTTCGATTGTCTAAGATTTTTCATATTGGTCGGTAAGCTCTATATTGAAATAACATAGGTGATCCATGATCGGTCAATAGGGTATATGCATGGTGATATGAACTGGGTTTATTGATCAATGAAGTACAATGTCAAGGGAAGAATTCTAGAGTTTCCCCTCTCTCCCACAAGTTACCTCATAAAATGATCAGAATAAGATACCTCATAAAATGGCATTTTGTTATGATCTGGGTAATTAAGCCATACCTTTTGTTTTTCTTTTTTGTTGTTGTAAGGAACTTGCTTTTCCACATTTTTTTGTTTTTTTTTTTTTAATTTTATACGATGGCCTATATTTGAGTGTTTCATTTAATTCTATTATTAAAATAACATCAAATCTTCATGCCCTTGAAGTTGAAATATCTATTTCTGAATTCTACATTGCAGGAGCTACTGACTTAGATCCGTCATGGGCTGAGGTACAACTAATTCTTAGACTGTCAGTACAATATTAATATATCCTGCTACACCTTTTACTCTATCTTTGAAAACATCGCGCCTTCTTTTTCGTCTTCCATGGGTTTTGTCTTGGGGGATTCTATCCATTTAATTGCCTATTTTCTGTTGGGAACTTGAGTCTGGTATTCATTTGCTCCATATAGTTGGATAGAACCATTTAGATCTATTTCTCTCGTAGACCAATGGCACATTGCTCTATTATGGGAAGTTTACACACACTTATAGATTCAATGTTTTAATACCTTTCTTGGATCTCCCATCCAAGATCAGCTTCTTTTGCATTGGGTGTCTCTAGTAAGCAGTAAACAATTTTCTAGCTGACGACCTTTCCTTCTTGAGCTGATTTGCCGAGAATTTAAACATTTAAATTTCCTCATTCATCGTGCTATTGACCTATGTTCAGTAAATGTGAAGAAGCTAGACTCATTTGTTAGTTTCTCAACTGATTTCTTGTCTCTTTTGATTTTGAATACAATTAGGCGTGGATCACTCTTGGTAGAGCACAGTTAAACTTTGGGGAACCTGATAGTGCTATAGAGAGCTTTGACAGAGCATTGGCCATTAAGGTACAGTGATTTTGCCTGGTTCATCATTTTGTATTTATACTAGTGTTTACACTACGTTCCTTGTCCTGACACGATCGATCTGTCTAGTATACTTGCACGGTCAGTTAAAATCTAGCCTTCATAATAGTATCCCAAAGAAACTGTATAAACGGTGACAGTTTCGATTGTTAATATACCAGCCATTTTGGGAGCTGGGCTCAGTCAAAAGCTCTTGCATCATTTATCGTCCAACCAGCGCCCTCTTCGGCCTGATTGTTCATTACTGAATTTAAAGTTAAGAAACATGATTTATTCCCAAAAGCCCTTATAACTTACGGTCAAAGTCCATTAAAGCTTTGCTCTATAAGACATTGATTTGTTTTCCCGATCCCACATATTTTATGGTGAAGTAAAACTTTCTGTTGTGCACAGCCTGATTCTGGGGATGCCCAAGATGATCGAAAAACTGCAATGCATCTAATAAAGCGGCGAAAGCAGCTCCATTCAGCTGGGTTGAGCAGTTCTGAAAATCGTTATTTTGTGGGAGATAAGTTGAACAACGTTGACGATTTATGAAAGTGTAATCTGAAAAGGAATAGGATGAAGTTTCTAATTTAGGTTCTTAAAGCAGAGCTAGAGTTCCCCCATGGCCAAAAGCAGCGTGTACCTCCTAAATTCATTGAAATCGCAGATAGTCAAGTCCTCTTCTTGTTTTTTTTTTTTTTTTTTTTTTTTTTTTTTTTTTTTTTTTTTTTTTTTTTTTTTTTTTTTTT